>NW_026617819.1:0-15169 GCF_000801105.2 Raphanus sativus
TTGCAAATATTTGGGACAACTTCTAAGATTTGGTTTTCAATAATATTTTTATCGACAAATATAATGAGGACTGAATTATAACTATTGAAACATTTAATAATATTACCAGCCGATAAAAATGTGATTAATATATTTGTCGACTATTCAGTCATATATATATAATTTAACTCAATAGTCCACAAAATATTAATCACATCTTTATTGGCAGGTGATTATTCTTTCTGTTTTTTTACTTGATAAAAAAAAATATATATATATATATATATTCCCTACTTAAAAAGATAAATTTTTCATAGCCCTCCATCACTATATAAGACACACACATCCCTGAACTCAAAACACAACACACACTACACAAAGTAATAAACACAACAAACACAATAAACACAACAAACACCAACACCACTCAAGGAGGGCGGTTAGCTCTTCTCCAAGGAGACAACTAGTTCAAACAGATAATTCAAGATATCAAAGATCCTAGTGATCTATGCTCTAGTTAGCTACTCTAGAACAAGCTTAGGGTGCAATCTATTTGATGAATATCACAACTTAGCAATTATAGTTTGGGGCTAATCCCACAAACCTATTTAAACCCTAGATCTGGCAAGTAGACTACTCAGACATAGCTAAGCAATTCTTAATATAAGATAGATAAAAAGAATTGCATAGATAGGGAATAGAAAACAAATGGAGTTCACAAATCTCTCAATGATCTCTCCAATCTCTCCAATCTCTCAAAACATATAAAACTCTAGTCTTTCTCTCACACTCTCTGCTTTGCTTCTCAAGACTTGTTGCTTAGACTTGTCAAAGCTTGCTTGCAGTCAAAAACACTTAGCAGGAATATTTAAGCATTTTCATTAGGTTAAAAACTCGTCAGTGGGAATCTCGTAATTTGGTGAAGTCTTGGTGAAGTAGTCGGCTAAACCATTTCGTCCTCGATATCGATCGACAACACTAGATGTGTATTGATCGATTATAATCTTCTAGTACGCGGCTCTTCTCAGCTACATCGATCGACAACTCTGGATGAGTATCGATCGATTCTTATCACAATGTTGACTTCCGACTTGATCTTGAATGGTCAACTCGGGTGTATTATCTCTTGTACTCCATAATGCTCCAAAAACATCACTTTATCACGAAACGCTCCTGAACCTGAAAACATACTTAACAGGCTAGAAAACACATTAGTTATATAATAAAATACTACTATACCATGGTAGAAAATGGGTGAAATCCATGGTATATCAACTCCCCCAGACTTACTCCTTTTCTTGTCCTCAAGCAAAAACCAGTAGTCTTTGGAAAAGGTTTGAAAACAGTAGGGACTCAAAGATTCAAAATATTGAAGTCATCACTCTATGGGTTTGCAATTCATATCTAAACATCCTAATCACAGAAGTTCATTATGCCTTATCCTAGCTTAGCAACCAAATTCATCTAGTCCACGACTTAGCAAATCTTATCTGACATTCCCCTATACTAACCTTATTTCTTAACATAAAATAAAAGTGCAGGCTTTACCTTGGGAGTATCGATCAAAGGACACATGGATTCAACTCAAACAAGTATCTGAACACACATGTAGTCTTCTCTGATCCCTTTCTCCCCTCATCTCTCTTCTCTGAATCTCTTATTAGTTTCAATTTCAACAGGTTTCGATGCCACAAAGGTCATCTAGTCTATCTCATTGACATTTGCATTTGTAACTAATACATTTTGACAAAGTGTAGCGAATAATGGGGTCTCAGGTAATTTACCTATCCCTCGTTTCCACAATGTGTGATCATCCCTGAGATTTAGAATATTGGGGTCGCAGGAGACACTCCTACCCCTCTGCCTTTCAAGAAATCATTTCAATCGTTTATAACATAAAACTTAGATCTTTGAGATGCCGAAGAGAGAGAAGGAAGGGAACCAGAAACACACAGACTTATTACCTTCCAGACTCGTAAGAGGATTCCGATCCAGTGATTACCAAGCCCCAAGACAAGCAAATAAAGTCAGTATTAGTGTTGGAGGTCAGCTTTGGTTCCTTCAAACAATCTCAGCTAGTGTATATAGGTGACAGGTTGATCCACTTTAGCATCTTTAGTACTATCTGCAATCAGTAAATCTAGAATGGTGATAAAGAGTGATTAGATAATCAAGTATAAATCTATATCAATGTCCCCATTTAGTACTTATGTGAAAAATAATTTGAAAACATTTTTAATAAAAAACCAAAATAAAAACACATATTAGTAAACTCCCCCCCCCAGACATAAATTACACTGTCCCAGTGTAACACAGCCGGAGTGAATAAATAAATCATAAGAACTGAATGTAACAAGATAAAACGACTAAACCTGACCGCAATTGGCGTCGATCGATACGTAAAGCTATACGTCGATCGTTACTAATGGTCGTGTGGTGCCGAGCGATGTGAATGGAATGTGTCGGTCGACGGAATCATCATTCTACTTGGATCTTTAAAAACTGCAAAAATAAATGCGAAAAATAAAAGTAAAAATGTAAAAATAACTTAAAAAGAAAATAAAAGAAAACCTAATAGTGGGTTGCCTCCCACTCAGCGCTTTGTTATAGTCATTTAGCTTGACTTTGGTGGGTGTGTGACTCAGTTGGTGCAGAAACTGCTGCTTATCGGGAAACAAGCATCAATTTCGTGTCTCCTCCTATCAAACAATGTGGCATTGAAGCTTCTTGTGGCATCATCACTTCTTAGCTGTTTCTCATCTATCTTGAGGACTGTATCCGTGAGTTTCCTCAGAGTTCTTTCAATAGATTCGATGCTGCCAACATTCCTGTAGACGGTTTTGTAGGAGTATTCTGACAGTTCCCTCAGTTCATTCTGCAATGCATCGATCTTGTCATGAATCAGCTGATCTCGGTCTGCCAAGGATTTGGTGTCGATCCATGCTACAACATGTGCGTCGGTCGTTTCGCTGGGAGTTCTGTCGGTCGATCCTGTGATAACTGTGTCGATCGATTCTGAAAGCTATCCTTGGTACTGCATAGCACGTATCTCGTTCTTTAGTTGATGAGTAGCTCTGCATAGGCTGTTCACTCTATTATTAGAGTGTCGTCAATGTCATCACTTCTTCCGTTGAGTCTCTCCTCCATAGCATTCATAGCTTCGTATAGCTCATGTTTGTTTCGATCAACTTCTGCTGATGAGCATACTGTCTGCGCTGGTGGTTGCTCGATGTCGATCGATATAGGTCTGAGCCTGTCGATTGATGTCGCGTTTCTGTCACGAAGACCAAGATGATCTTGAACTATGCCAATGTCTTGTTGCAATTCGTTCAACTGTTGTGACAGTGTATCCAGGTATCACATGATAGGTGAACTGTAGTGATTGTGCCTTTCCTCATATGATTTCATTCTATCCTCCATTGCTGTGAACCTTGTGTCGATCGATGGTGAAGAGTTTGTGTCGATCGACGGAACAGTAGCATTATGAGCCTGACCTTTCTCGCGAATTGTTGCCAACTCTTTTTGTAGAAGATCAATCCTCTTGCTTAACCATTCGACATTGTTGTTGAGAGGGCTGTACACGTCTCCAATCTGTGTATTTATGTAACCAATCTCCCATTCATCTCTTTTAGGTGATGAACATTCTGGTTGGTCCTTGGATGTAGTCTTGCCGATGTCGATCGATGGTGCAGGTTCTGTGTCGATCGATACAGGTGGCGTAGCTTCCTTCTCAAGCATGGTTCTAATGCTCTCAATCTCCATTCTTAGCACTGCCATATCACTTTGGAGAGCTTCATAGCTTCTATCCAATGGCTGGAAAGTATCTTCCACCAATGTGCGAAAGTCTGCCCCAAGGTGTGCCTGAGCTCTCCACACATCAGTCACCATATCATCTATCTCCTCTCTGCTGTAGGGTACTGGTGGTGGTCTGTATGCATGGTAAGGGCGTGTATGTTCTGGAAGGCGTAACCAACCCTTATGAAAAAGAGATGCTCTCTCCAGGATTCTTCTTATGTGCTCCTTGGTAACAGGGATGATTTCACCATCAACTCCTCTAGCATGTCCAAACTCATCTCTGTGGACAGCAAATCCATCGTTTGCTTCCCATCTGAATCTTCTGGATCCATCGGTATTAAAGGCACGTCGTCCAAACTCAATACGTCTGTCGGTCGATCTGACTCTTGCGCTGTCGATCGATCTGGGTAGCTCGCCGTCGATCGATAGAGATGAAACGGTATCGATCCATGGTGAACTCCTAGGTTGACCGAAACTTTGAGGAACTGTATCCTCTCTCATGGTGACGTGGTGGTTGTCTTGGACGTGAGCTAGGATGTCTGGATGGCCACGTTGCTGTGTGAACAGGTTGTCTGGTCCATTGGCAACTTGAAGGATGTCTGCTATGTCTTCTCTGGATATGTGCAAAACTATTCCATCCATTGCTCTTGCAAAACCATCTGTGTCCCTGAAAATACCAAATTCATCAGGTGTTAGTGAAACATTCCTGATATCATATGGATCATGAAATCGAGATTGAGCTCTGGTAAAGGAATCGATCGATGGTGCAGTGGTGGTGGCGATCGATGGTGATCTTCTAGCTGCAGGGTTGGATCGATTGTTCTTGATGTTGCAGTCCTCCATGGTTATGTTGCTAGTTGCTGGAAGCTGCTGGGTATGAGTTGTTGAAGTTTGAATTTTCATGGCTGATGTTGACAACTTTATATACCCATCTGTTGCCCTAATCGGTGAAATTCTGATTTTGTCCTTTAAGTCGTCTGAGTCAATATCGATCGATGTGATGCTGGCGATGTCGATCGATGGATTTCATTTTGATGGGTGAAGTAGATAATCGATCGATGGTGGACGGTGGATGTCGATCGATTTGGGATCAAGATTTGCAAATCTATCATTCTCCATGTAGTTTTCCCAAGCTCTTTCTTCCCAAAATTCTTCATCAAATTCTTTATTGTAGTTTCCACTGTGGGAAGATCTGGCTGTATCTACTGCAAAAATTTCATCATATCCGCTATCTGCCCAACTTCTTACTGAGAAATCATCTTCTTTGCTGTTGGGTTGGATGGTGAAATTGGGGTAGCAATGATCTGGTAAATCGAGTTTATCATCTGGTGTGCCTCTGTCGATCGATAATCCATGGTTGGTGTCTATCTCTTCTGACTCGCTGGTGTCGATCGATGATGTAGAGAGGTTGTCGATCGATCCCGAGTACTCTGTCTCATACTCTACTTCACAATGACAAACTGCAATGATACCAGGATCATCTTCTTTTTCCACGGTTTTGGCTGGTGGTTTGCCAAGTTTAACAGGGTCGTAGTGGATATCTGGATCTATCATAGTCAAGCACATCCTGTTGGTGTTCATGTCACATACAGCTCCTACTGTAGCCAGAAATGCTCTTCCAAGTAAGAGGGAAGAGTTCCAATTTAACTTGATGTCTAGGACATGAAAATCCACATGGACAATTCCATTACCAATCTGCACCTCCAGGTCTCTGATCAAGCCTCCAGAATTTTTCTGAGTGTAGTCCACAAATGTGAAGATCTCTGGTGAAGGCTCTACTTTCAGACCCAGATGGTCTGCCATAACCTTTGGTAAGATGCTGACTGATGAACCAGTGTCAAATAGTGCATGAGGAAACTCAATCCCTTGTACTACACAGGGTATTGCAAACTTCCCAGGATCACTCTTCTTCTTCAATGTGATCCTTTTCCTCATATCTTCTCTTACATTGTCAAACATTCTCCTAATGTCATTTTCAGTCTCCCTTGTTTCTCTGAAGAACATCCACAATCTACTTGTGAAGTAAACCTCCTCAAAGGGTTTTTCTAGTGGGATTCTGATAACTCTCTTAGTGAAACCATCAATCTCCTTCTCATTAGCTTCCCTCTTAAGGTTCTTAGGAGTTTTCTCCTTTCTACTCCTTAACCTTGGTGTAGTGTCTGAAGGGTTACTAGAAGTCTCTGCAGGGTTAGCTTGTGGTTTCGGTGTGGGTCGGAGTGCATTGATTCCGTTGATGTCAATCAATGGTAGTTGCACTCGGTATGTGAGAGGTGTGTGTCGATCGATAGGTAGAGTAAAGGGTCGATCGATGCGTGTCTCATCTTTGTGTCGATCGATGAGTGGCTCGTCTCGTCGGTCGATATCTTCGTAGGTGGGGGTGGGTGAATGAGGATGCGAAGCCGTGAATTCAGCATGTATCAAAATCCTAACCGCGTTGCAATCTGTAGTCATATCTGGAAATGACATCGTTAGTGTCGATCGATGTGGACTAGTTGGTGTCGATCGACACCATTGTGATCCTCCGAAACTTAGTGAACTTTCCACTTCGAAATCTCCTTCTTGTAGCTTCTCATGCTTCACCACTTGCCAGAAATCATCATCTATAATGGCATTCACGTGGTGTTTCATGCTTCCTTCTCCTACTTCCTTAGAAGTTCCAATTCTCCTGATAGAGTCTTCAGTTTGGACAATTTGTGTCTCAAGCTTCCTAACTTGACTACAAATGGTGTCTATCCTTGTGTTCAGATTGTTGAAGACAGAGAATCTTTCCATTGAAATCCACTGTAAGCTTCTGATGTCATTCAAGAACTCTATCAATCATGGCATCAAACTTACTCTCCTGGGTGGGTGGTGGTGAGTTTTGGTAAGCTGAGTTGCCGTAGTTCCTGGTGTTGGTGAAAGGTTTCTGATACTGTGAACTCTGGTCGTAGTTACTCTTCTGACCACTGCCAAAAAAGTTTTTGTTTCCACTCTGGTTCCCATATTTCTGAAATATAGTACCTCCAATGTAGTTCACATCTTCCTCTGTATCATCTTCTCTAGCCTCTTCTTCTTCATCTGAGCAGACTGGCTGCCCCAGAAATGCATGTAAAACATCTATCTTAGCTCTGACTTCATTCATTTGGTTCTCCCCGATGGCTGCAACCGATTTCTTCTTGTCAGAGTCAGTGTTCTTGGTGCTGCTGCTGCTGTTGGCTAGGTTCTCAATAAGTCTCACAGCCTCTATTGGATTCCTGGTGTTGAAGTTCCCCTCGCTAGCAGTGTCAAGAGCCATCTGATACCTCAAGGCGATACCTCTGTAGAAAGTGCTTAGCAGCTGCACTTCATTGAATCCATGGTGTGGACAGTCTCGCTGGCATAACTTAAATCTGATCCACGCGTCTTTAAAAGTCTCACCAGGCTTTTGCGCGAAAGTGGCGATTTTGCTCCTTAAAGTCTTCAGCACGTGCATCATCAAAGAAATTATGCAGGAAGGTGTTTTTTATGTCGGCCCAGGATGTCAGTGATCCTGTAGGTAGCTGCTTGAGCCAGTGTGAAGCTTCTCCAATCAGTGAGTATTTGAAGAGCTTGCAGAGTAGGTAGTCCTCAGGGACTCCATCCATATGAATAGCAGCTATAAGATCCTAGAACCTCTCCAGATGGTCCATAGGATGCTCGTGTGATAACCCAGAGTAAGGTATCTGTGACACGAGAGAGTAGTACTGAGGCTTGAGCTCATAGTTCGGCTTCTGAATCTCTAGAAGTCGAATAGCTAATCTGTTGGTGTAGTACTCATCAGGACGATCGTAGTTTGCCAACGATCGTGTTTGATGTTGGGGTCAAAAACGGTTATCTCGAAATCAACGGCTAAGTCTATTTGTCATACGAAAAACCTTCCGAAAAACGAACACGAACACCCGTAAACCGAAGGAACCGAGCAGCCAACCCCGGCTTTGGCCGTAGCCGCCGGGCGGCTAGCCCCGTGCTGGCCGTGGCCGCCGGCGGCTAGCGCCCGTGCTGGCTGTGGCCGCCGGGCGGCTAGCCCCATGCTGGCCATGGCCGCCGGCGGCTAGCGCCCGTGCTGGCCGTGGCCGCCGGGCGGCTAGCCCCGTGCTGGCCGTGGCCGCCGGGCGGCTAGCCCCGTGCTGGCCGTGGCCACCGGCGGCTAGCACCCGTGCTGGCCGTGGCCGCCGGGCGGCTAGCCCCGTGCTGGCCGTGGCTGCCGGCGGCTAGCGCCCGTGCTGGCCGTGTTCGCCCGGCGGCTAGCCCCGTGCTGGCTCGGACTTCGGATAACGATCTTCGGTACACGAATCCCAGTCCCGGCAATCTGAAGTCTGTACTTCGAGTCTTTCCCAAGTCCTCGCAGGACGAATCATCGAGATTCCATGTACGAAACTCCGGTTCTTACTCCAATCTAGGACCATCGGAAACATTCCGGAAACTCGTAAGATATCAACGGGAAGGAAGATCTTAGATTCTTCGTACGAAACAGCGATGGTCATCTTAAGACACCACTCGTCTCGACTCTACGAATGAACGAGGAACTTCCAAAGAGATCGTAGAAAACAACGGAAGTCCTAGAAACGGCCCGAAAGGGACCAAACGCGATCGGACAGTCTGTCTACGATTATCTGAGATGGATACGACGATTTACATTTATCTTTACGTGACAAGACGAATGCTAAATCGACGGAAGAATAAGGTCAAGTTTCCCGAAGATAAATGTCAAGTTTCCGATAAACATGAGAGACCGACGAAAATGGAAAGAAGCCCGCCTTGCGGCCCAGAAGGAGAATAGACCGTCATAAGAAGGAGTATATAAAGGAGCTTTGGGAGAGGAAGAAAGGCAGAGCAAAAATCTCAGAGAGAGAGCAAATCCGAAACTTTGGGACTTAGAGAATTCCTGCTAGCTTAGGACTTAGGAGTTTAGACTAGCGGAGCAAAGCTTAGAACGTTTTGTCTCCTTTATTTCCGTCGTTTTTCGCTTCAGCGTTTCTCTACTTCCCTTTTTCGGAAGAAATATTGTACCATCTATTCAATAAAACGCCTTAGTGCAATTTTTCCGCTACGTTGCTTTATTCTATATCAATTTCGTTTGGTTATCGCAGAGAATCCGAGCCTTCAGGGAAACTAGGTTTACTTAGTTTCCTTCGATTAACTTAACTAAAATCGACAGTGCGAATTTCGGTTCCCACAGTTTGGCGCTAGAAGGAGGGGGGTCGGATTCTCTTACTCAAAAACCTACGATTGGTAACAACAGCATGGCCACATCACCTGTCTGCAACATCGTGTCATTCGGGGACAGAGCAACGGCTGATCAAGCCAAACCTCATGACGAACTCCTCGTTATCAGACTGACGATCCAGGACATCAAAGTAGCGAGAATATTGGTCGACACCGGATGCTCGACAAATATTATATATAAAAACACCCTCGAGAGGATGGGAATCGACCTAAACGCTATCACGGACGATCCCAATCCGATAATCGGACTCTCAGGAAACATCACAATGACCCTCGGCTCGGTCGATCTTTCGGTCAGAGCCGGGAGCGTCACAAAGACGGCAGAAATTTTTGGTAGTCGACGGTCCAGCAGCATATATACGCGATCGTCGGGACTCCGTGGTTAAATTCCATGCGAGCGATCCCCTCGACTTTCCATCTGTGCCTCAAATTTCCGACTCTCTCCGGAGTGGAAACGATACAAGGAGATCGTAAAGCGCCGCAAGTCTGCTTGGCCGCTGGGTTAAAACGGAAAAACTCTGAGCCCGAAACTAAACCAAAAAAGCAAGCAGCCCACGAACCAGCATCGCAGGACCCTCCAGAAATCTTTGGGCAATCGCAAAGAGCTGAGGTCCTGGAAGGGAAACGTGAGCCCACTTGCGAACCTGTAATTTCGGTCTGCCTCGACGAGACTAGCCCAGAGCGGTGCGTAGAGATTGGAGCCAATCTTCGCGATCCGTTAAAAGCAGAACTCATCGCATGTCTCAAGAAGAACCTTAACACGTTCGCTTGGGCTGCGGAAGATATGCCGGGAATCGACATTAACATAACATGTCACGAACTCAACATTGATCCAACTCATAAACCCGTAAAACAAAAGAGGCGAAAGCTAGGCCCCGAACGGGCGACTGCGGTTAATGAGGAAGTCGAAAGACTCCTCAAAGTTGGATCAATAACAGAAGTAAGATATCCCGACTGGCTCGCCAATCCCGTCGTCGTCAAGAAAAAGAACGGGAAATGGCGAGTATGCGTCGACTTTACCGATCTCAACAAAGCGTGCCCGAAGGATTGTTTTCCGCTTCCGCACATCGACCGTCTGGTCGAGGCGACCGCAGGAAACAAACTCCTATCGTTCATGGACGCGTTCTCCGGTTACAATCAAATCATGATGAATCCCGAAGACCGCGAGAAGACAGCATTCATTACCGACCGAGGAACCTATTGCTACAAAGTAATGCCTTTCGGTCTTAAGAACGCCGGCGCCACGTATCAGCGACTCGTCAATCGGATGTTTGCCGAGCAACTCGGAAAAAACCATGGAGGTGTATATCGACGATATGTTGGTAAAATCTCTTGACGAACGCAATCACGTAGCCCACCTAGAGGAATGCTTTAGAGATTGAACCAGCACAACATGAAACCCAATCCAGCAAAATGCAGATTCGCCGTGGCGTCGGGAGATTTTCTCGGTTACCTCGTAACATTCCGCGGAATAGAGGCCAATCCGAAACAAATCAACGCACTGATAGAAATGGCTTCCCCGAGAACCAAGCGGGAAGTCCAGAGGCTGACCGACGAGTCGCGGCCTTAAACCGATTCATCTCGCGCTCCACGGATAAGTGTCTCCCTTTCTACGAAACCTTAAAGGGGAACAAAAAGTTCGAATGGTCAGAGGATTGCGAGAAAGCTTTCCAACAGCTGAAGCAGTATCTGGCCACCCCTCATATCCTCGCAAAACCCGTAGTCGGAGAGCCCTTGTTCCTCTACATCGCAGTATCCGCATCAGCAGTCAGTGGCGTCCTGATTCAAGAAGAATTCGGAGAACAGAAACCGGTCTTCTACATTAGTAAAACATTACTAGATGCCGAAACTCGGTATCCGCTGATGGAAAAATTGGCACTCGCTGTCATAACTTCGGCAAGAAAACTTAGACCGTATTTCCAATCTCATACCATCGTGGTGCTTACCACCTTTCCGTTACAGACGATTCTACACAGTCCAAGCCAGTCTGGTAGACTCGCGAAGTGGGCGATTGAACTAAGCGAGTACGATATCGAATATCGTCCGAAGAACCTGCACGAAATCGCAGGTACTCGCGGATTTCTTGGTAGAATTACCCACGACGGATTTAACTAACGAGGATCCTGGGTCAACATGGGATCTCCATGTCGATGGATCTTCGACCAAGCAAGGATCTGGAATCGGGATCCGGCTCACTTCGCCGACAGGAGAAATCCTCGAGCAATCATTCCGCTTGATTTTCATGCATCGAACAACGAAGCAGAATATGAGGCGCTAATTGCGGGCCTACGACTGGCCCAGGGGCTGAAGATTCGATACATTCACGCTTACTGCGACTCTCAGTTAGTCGCAAACCAGTTCAGCGGAGAATACGAAGCAAGGGATGAAAGGATGAACGCATATCTGAAGGTCGTCCAAGACTTGGCCCACGATTTTCAGCAATTTGCGCTAACAAGGATTCCCGCGCTCGGAAAACGTCCAAGCTGACGCTTTAGCCGCTCTCGCCTCAAGCTCGGATCCAGGGCTTAAGAGAATAATTCCCGTCGAATTCATAGAGCATCCAAGCATCGGACCGCCGGTGATCGCCAACCTGATCAGAACACAGATCGAAGGCGCGGAAGAAAACGAAGATCAACCGGAAGACGACGCAGACCAAACAGACTATGGCTGCGACGCTCCCTGGTTAGAACCTATCAAAGCCTACATCGTAGATGGTACCCTACCCACGGAGAAATGGGCAGCCCGGAAAATAAAAATCCAGGCAGCACGATACGTAACCGTGGAAGGCGAAATATACAAATGGCGATTCTCCGGACCTCTCATGACTTGTGCGGAAGGAGAAAAGGCGAGAAAAATCATGGAAGAGGTTCATTCCGGATCGTGCGGAAACCACTCCGGTGGAAGGTCTCTCGCAACAAAATAAAAACGCCACGGATTCTACTGGCCAACTATGGTAAAAGATTGCGAGAAGTTCGCTCGGAAATGCGAGAAGTGTCAGCGGCACGCCCCGACAATTCATCAGCCCGCCGAAATCCTCTCTTCTATCTCGTCTCCGTACCCTTTCATGCGATGGTCGATGGACATCGTCGGACCAATGCACAAATCAAGACAAAAACGTTTCCTGCTGGTCCTCACAGATTTCTTTTCAAAATGGGTGGAAGCAGAATCCTACGCAAGCATAAAAGACGTGCAAGTCGAGAACTTCGTTTGGAAAAACATCATAACCAGACACGGTGTCCCATACGAAATCGTAACGGACAACGGGTCCCAGTTTATTTCCACTCGATTCGAGGCATTCTGCGAAAAATGGAAAATACGACTTAACAAGTCTACTCCCAGATACCCGCAGTGCAACGGACAGGCTGAAACCATAAACAAAACCGTCCTAGACGGATTGAAAAAACGCTTGGAAGCCAAAAAGGGACGATGGGCAGAAGAACTCGAAGGGGTCCTTTGGTCTCATCGAACCACTCCAAGACGAGCAACGGGGGAAACTCCATTTACTCTCGTTTACGGAGCAGAATGCATGATTCCGGCAGGAAGTAAAAATTCCCCGGCGTACGGGGGGAGATTTCTTCCCGAACGGGAAGACCTGAACAATGCCATGCTGCTGGATAATCTTGACCTCGTCAACGAACGTCGCGACCAAGCCCTCATTCGAATTCAAAATTACCAGCAGGCCGCCGCAAAATACTACAACGCGAACGTACGTCATCGAAGATTCAAAGAGGGTGATCTGGTCTTGCGAAAAGTCTTCCAAAACACTGCCGAACGAAACGCAGGAAAACTGGGAGCGAAACTGGGAAGGACCATACAAAATCATAAAAGTCGTCCGACCAGGTTCGTATCAAATCGCGAACATGCAAGACGTAAAAATCCCGGAGAACTTGGAATGCGATGCATCTCAAGAAATACTACCACTAGATCGTAAACGTGGACAACAGAACTACGAGATGGCTTGATCCTCGAAAGAGGTACGTAGGAAACTCGCCAACCGGTGGGTTCAGCCATCCCCCCGATTTAAAAGGGGGAGTGGGGTGCGTACACTCGCACGCTCCCACAATTTTCGAAAAAAAATGATCTTTCGAAATCTTTCCGCAAATCAATTCGCCTGACGGCCTTAACGATGGATCCAGTATCCATCAAACAAACCATAAAACTATCGCCCGGAAACATTCCGCGATTTCTAAAAAGCCCATAAGTCCTCTATGGCGTAAGAGAAACAAACTTCAAAGCACTGCGAGACGTCGCTTCGTGCCCGAACATCCGTTTTTCGATTTAAACTTTCGTACGCCTTCTAAAACGGCATCATATCGTTGTTGCTGATCATAACAAACGAACTCTAACGTCCTAAACAGACAAGCCACCTAAGGGTAGGCTCTTTTACATCCGACAAGGATCCCATAGCGCGCTATACAAAAAATCCAAATTTGGTTCAGCACTTCGTAAAGGAAGTAGCTCGATTCGTGCCCATACAAATCATATAAGCCGATACCACTTCGCGGATTTTAAAACGGTACGAATCAGGTTAAAATCACGAACAGGCAAAAACGAAAGCCGATTTGTCATCGCACAGCCTCAGTCTGAGAGTAAACCTAGGTCTTGCCCTAAACCCAGCCTTGCTGGTATCTTAAACATCTCATAGGCAAAGCGTCAACGACGCGAGATCCCAAAACTTGTCTCTTCACTCAAGTCTGTACGTTTCCACGAATTTTCGCGTAAATCGTAAACCGCAGGAAAATCTCGCTTTGTACAAACTACGGATACGGTGATCGTCAGGGAGGCAGGAATGAGACGACAACTCACACCCTGCCCCTCTAACTTCGACAAACAGAAGTTCTAAACGCAAATATTTTATAAACGCGTACCGCGAATTCAACACAACGCCCTAAAAAGGGCAGGGATTCAAAGCCACCAACGGCCAGTCCCGAAATCATACATGATGGCCAACCAACGGCCGAAATACAATCAAAATAAAAATCCCCTCAGGGATTGATCAACCTAGGCGTCCTCCGGGACACCGCCTTCATCCTCCGACTCACCCAAAGCAGGAACAGCCTCGCCATCGCCCTCGCCGACTTCCTCACCACCCTTGTCCGCAACAATTCCAGCATCCTGGACCTCTGGAATTTCCGAGCCCGGGACCAGGGTACCCCGAGGATGACGGGCCGGCAAGCTCCGCCGCAGTGCAAGTTCCCATCTCCTCAAAGCGCTGAATCCGCCTCTTCAGACGTCGAACTTCCGAGGACTTGCTCTTCTTCTCCTCCTTCGCCTTGAGCAGCGAGCTCACAGTCTTTCCCAGATCACGCTCGAGATCGCTGATCCTAGCTTCGAGCGTCGACGTCTGGGCAGCATGAGTGCTCTCAATCGATTGAAGCACAGCCTCGGTACGCTTCAGAGTTTCCCGCGACGAATCCAGCTCCTTGGACAAACGTGTAACCTCCAGTCCGCAATCACCAAGCATCCCGTCGATCAACGACACAAACTGATCACACGAGAGAATGTGAGAATTAAGGGGATAGCAAAGGGAAGAAGGTTTTCACGAAAGTACCTTGGAGCGATGCTGCGATAGTCTCGCCGAAACCTCGCCTTCCTCACTCTAGTACACCTTTTCCTCTTCGCTGATCCGGCAGCCCCAGCTCCTTGAACGTCCTCTCGATGGTGGAACAGCTTGGAGCGGGAAGTCCCAAGACGATCTCCCTCTTCTTTTCTGGAGGAGGAGGCATGACTTCTGCCGCATCCTCCAAAACCACTATCGGGCGAAAGGGAACCCTCCGGACGAGCCTGGACATCGGGTGCTTGCTCCGGAACAACAATCTCTCCGCAGGCAAAGAGACATCGGGTCCAGAGGCTGGAGTGTGGAGATCGGGACTGGAGTAACGTCGGGTCAGAAACCAAGGCTGCGGGATCCGGAGTTAAAGTGACATCGGATCCGAGAGTCGGAGCCACGGAAGTAGCACTAGGACTGCACGCTAGACTCCATCTCAGCACGGCGTCGCTCCATCTTGTCCTGAAAGAACTGAACCCTCGACGAATGTCTGCGTAAGAGCAGGAACATCCTGCGCCGCCGAGGCTTGGTTAGCTTCACTCATTTCGACATCGGAATCCTTCTTTTCATTTGGAGAGGAAGCCATGTTTTCTGAAATTTGAGAAAAGGAGAGTGAGTGAAAAA
>NW_026617820.1:0-15167 GCF_000801105.2 Raphanus sativus
GGAAGGTACAAGGTCGACCATAAGTGAAGTAAGGAAGGGATGGAGAGCTTAAGGGAAGAGCGCATACTGTTACTGACCGTTGGAGGATAAGGTTTCTTATCCTTAAGCTCAGCCAGACCGAGACAGCCTGTAATAGCAAGGCGCGCCACTTTCACCTTTTTGACCAAAAGCATGTGTGCATCTAGCCAAGTATTGCCTTTGACTGCCACATGCTTTGAATAGTGTTCTGAAAGCCCTAGTCTTTACTCTTCTCCTCTTTATATACTCTTGTATTGTCGACTTTTGAGTTTATGAAATCAGAGACACATTTTCTCTTAAGCTTTGCAACAATGGTTACATAATCTCTTTATCTCTTTACAAACAATCTTTCTCTTCACTCGGATTCTCTCTATTTCTCCTCTATTCTCTCAATACCATTCTTATTCTCTAAAATCATATGGTATCAGAGCCAGGTTGGCTTTGGTATTGAGATCTGGGTTCGTGTTCTTCAGTTCGATTCAAGTGAAGATTCAAAAGTGTTCTTGGCGGGAAGAAAAACATGGAGGATAACTACAACAACAACAAAGTGATCTCGGTTCCGGTTGCTCTCAAGGGAGGAAGCAACTACTTGCTGTGGTCTAGGCTGGTGAAAACAGCTATTGGAAGGCTAGGGCTTTGGAGTCACATCACGGATGAAGCTCAAACAAAGCCAGTGGCCAAGGAAGATGAAGATGAGAAGGAAAAGGAGAAAGCTTTGGCTGAGTTCAAGCGGTGGGTGAAAGATGATCTTATGGTGCTATCCGTGCTTCAGGGATCTCTTGAGCTGCATCTCCTTGAAGCCTACAGCTACTGCGAGACTCCTAAGCATCTATGGGAGGTGCTTCAAAAGACTTATGGTAACAAAACCAACTTAAGTCGTGTGTTTGAGTTGAAGGGAGCTATCAATGCTCTTGTTCAAGATGGTGAGGAGTTCGCCAAACACTTGGGGAAGTTCAGAGCTCTTTGGAACGAGCTGGAGGGCTTAAGACCCAACACTACCGATCAAGATACACTCGCGGAGAGAAGAGAGCAAGATCAAGTGTTCGGGCTTATGATGACATTGGATCCGGCCTATAAGGATGTGATAGCACATATCTTGAGGTCTACTACACTGCCATCCATGGAAGAGGTGTGCGCGCAACTACAGAAGGAGGAGGGATCTATTGGTCTCTTTGGAGGGAAGAAGGATCTTTCCTTAGCACACAAGGCTGAAGAAGTACAAGCTAACAAGGCTATGTACAAGGGTGGAGATAGAAAGTATGGTGAGAAGTTCTCGGGTGATTGTGATCATTGCAAGAAGACAGGGCATAGGAAAAGCCAGTGCTGGATCTTACACCCACACCTCAAACCGCCGAAGTTCACAAAAGGTGGAGATGCAAGAGCTAACCTTTCTGCTGAAACAAATGGAGCTGGTCCATCCGGAACTAGTCCAAGTGTGAAGGTGGGTGAAAGCGAAGGTAAAGCAATGGCATCTCAACAATTGGGCAGTAAGGGTGGAGACAATGAAACCATAAGGAGGTCTGACATCGAGTCCCTCATCAAAGCTCTTAAGGAGTCTGGTAACACACTCGGAAACACTCTTGGTTACTCATATAATGCTCATCTTGTTTCAAGTGTTCCTGATAGGTTGCTAGACATGATTGAGCATGCATATAGTACTGAAAAAGCCTTGAATGTTTCTGATAAGTTGCTAGATGTTATTGAAAGCTTGCGGAATAGAAATGATCATCCTAGGACTCATATTGCTCAAAACATGCATAAGCCTTTGATTATTGATTCTGTTGCATCTCATCACATGATAAGTGATTGTAAGCTCATTAAGGATTTAGAACCGGCTCAAGGGCATGTGATGATTGCGAATGGTGCTAGGATCCCTATCAAAGGAGTTGGAAAACTCAAGTTGTTTGATAGGGATTCTAAAGCCTTCTACATGCCCGAGTTCACTTCTAATCTTTTATCTGTGAAAAGATGCACTAATGATCTCCAATGCAATGTTATTTTCACCCCTAATGAGGTTATGTTTCAGGATATTGAGAGTAGAAAGCTCATTGGACAAGGTGTTACCAAGGGAGAGCTTTATCTACTTCAAGACACTTTACCCATTTCTAGTTCCTGTTGTTCTTTCAATTCGGTTTCTTCTAATAATGATGCATTGTGGCATGCTAGACTAGGTCATCCTCACCTTAGAGCTTTAAGCTTGATGTTACCAGGTGTTGTTTTTCAAAACAATGATTGTGAAGCTTGTATTTTGGGAAAACATTGTAAAGCTGTGTTTCAAAGATCAACTACTGTTTATGAAAATTGTTTTGATTTAATCAACTCTGATGTGTGGACATCTCCTTGTTTATCCAGAGATGGATACAAGTACTATGTCACCTTCATTGATGAGAAATCGAAATACACCTGGATAACTCTCATTAAAACAAAGGATAGGGTGATAGATGCATTCAAGAATTTTCATGACTATGTGACTAACCAATATAATGCCAAGATCAAGATTTTCAGGTCTGATAATGGAGGAGAGTACATAGGTCATGTCTTTAAAGACTATCTGTCCAAGCATGGGATCTTGCATCAAACGAGCTGCCCTTACACACCACAACAGAATGGTGTGGCTGAGAGGAAGAACCGGCATCTGATGGAAGTTGCACGAGCTCTTATGTTTCAAACGAGTGTACCAAAGAGATACTGGAGTGATGCTGTCTTAGCAGCTTGCTACTTGATCAACAGAACACCAACCAAGATACTGAAGGATCAAGCACCTTTTGAGGTACTTACCAAGAACAAACCAGTGCTAGATCACTTGAGAGTATTTGGTTGTGTGTGTTATGTGCTGGTACCAGGAGAAACAAGAAACAAGCTTGAAGCAAAGAGCTCTAAGGCAATGTTTATTGGGTATTCTACATCCCAAAAGGGATACAAGTGCTATGATCCGGATGCAAGAAGAGTTCTGATCTCCAGAGATGTTAAGTTCATGGAGGAGAAAGGATATTATCAGGGCAAGAATTGGGAGGAGCTAGAAGAACTAGCTAGACCATCTGATAGAGCAGCCAGTCTACGGATGATATTTGAAAGACTTGGGATAAGAGTGACCCAGGATCAAGGGAGGCAACGCACACCTCCTACAAATGGAACTGAAGAACCCACTCATCTTGATCATGAGGGAGGCAATACACCTGAAGCTGGAGGTCAAGGAGATCAAAGTTCAGGCAGTGGTCATGATCAAGTTGAGATGGGAGAAGGAAGTGAAAGTCAGTCTGAGCAAGAGAATCAGACTCAACAAGAAGAAACAAGTGGAGTTCAAGAGGTACAATCCGAATCAGTGCAAGAAGTTCAACAAGTACCTGTCTTAAGGAGAAGCACACGGCAAAGGAGAGATGCTTCCAACTGGGTAAACACGAGAGTGTACTACAATGCCCAGGCTGTGGAGCATCCCTCTCAAGCTGTATGCTCGTTTGCTGAGTTTCCAGAAGAGCATTGTGCCTTTCAAGTAAGCTTGGATGAAAGTTATGTTCCAAGAAGCTATGAAGAAGCAATGCTAATACAAGAATGGAGAGATTCAGTCAATGCTGAGGCAGATGCTATGATTAAAAATGATACTTGGTATGAGAGTGAACTACCTAAAGGGAAGAAGGCAGTGACTAGCAAGTGGATCTTCACCATCAAGTATCTTCCAAATGGCAAGATAGATAGGCGCAAGACCAGACTAGTTGCAAGAGGGTTCACTCAGACATGGGGAGAAGATTATATAGATACATTTGCTCCTGTTGCTAAGCTTCATACAATCCGGGTTGTGCTATCACTAGCTGTGAACCAAGAGTGGGAGTTGTGGCAAATGGATGTCAAGAATGCTTTCTTGCAAGGAGAGCTTGAAGATGAGGTCTATATGCTTCCACCTCCTGGTCTTGAACACTTAGTGAAGAAAGGGAATGTTTTGAGATTGAAGAAGGCTATCTATGGTCTCAAGCAATCACCTAGAGCTTGGTACCATAAGTTAAGCACCACACTGAATGGAAGAGGTTTCAGGAAGTGCGAACTCGATCATACCCTATTCACTTTGGTTACACCATCAGGTATCATTGTAATCCTTGTATATGTGGATGATATTATCATTACTGGTTCTGATAAAGCAGGTATCAAGGAAACTAAGGACTTTCTCAAATCTGTGTTTGAGATTAAAGACTTGGGAGAGATGAAATATTTCCTTGGAATTGAGTTATGTAAATCCAAGGAAGGCTTGTTCATCTCTCAAAGGAAATATACACTTGATCTCTTGAAAGATGCAGGTGCATATGGAGGCAAGGTAGCTAAGATGCCCATGGAGGATGGGTACAAGGTTCCACGTGAGGGGGAGATTGAAGATAGCAAGCCATTCCATGATCCAAAGCTTTATAGAAAGCTTGTAGGTAAGTTGATTTACTTAACCATCACACGGCCTGACATTTGTTTTGCTGTGAATCAGGTGAGTCAACATATGCAAACTCCAAAGGAACATCACTGGCGTATGGTGGAAAGGCTGTTGATGTATCTGAATGGAACTCAAGGTCTTGGTGTTTGGATGGGTTGCAACAAAAGCACTGAAGTGGTGGGCTACTGTGATGCTGATTGGGCAGGAGACCGGGTTGATAGAAGATCAACTACTGGCTATTGCACTTTCATTGGTGGGAACTTGGTTACTTGGAAGAGTAAGAAGCAGAAGGTGGTCTCTTGTTCTAGTGCAGAAGCTGAGTATAGAGCTATGCTGAAGCTTACAAACGAGCTGGTGTGGATCAAAGGGATTCTGAAGCACTTGGAGATTGATCAAGCTACACCAATGACCATGCATTGTGATAACCAAGCAGCTATTCACATTGCATCCAACTCGGTGTTCCATGAGAGGACCAAGCACATAGAGGTTGATTGCCACAAGGTTAGGCAGATGATTGTGCTCGGGGTAACCTTACCTTGCTACACAAGGAGTGAAGATCAGTTGGCTGATGTGTTCACCAAAGCAGCTAGGCAGAAGACAATGGAGTCCATACATATCAGACTAGGACTCATTGATCTTTCTCCTAGCCGGAGCTGATCCCCTTAGCTATGGAACTCTCACTCTTTTTCCCTCATCAAGGTTTTGTCCCAATGGGTTTTCCTTGGTAAGGTTTTTAATGAGGAGAGTTTCATGGCTTTCCAAGCTTGACTTGTTCCATATGGTCAAGCTTGAGGGGGAGTGTTAAACTGAAGTGTATAAATGGTGAGAAAGAGTTCAAGATGGGTTTATGAAGCTAAGGGATCAATTGGGAGAAGTGGTGTAATAGTAAATAGTAACATGACTACTATTTACTATTACAAGAGTTACTATACACTATTTGGAGACTTGCAACTCAAGGGAGGTACAAGGTCGACCATAAGTGAAGTAAGGAGGGATGGAGAGCTTAAGGGAAGAGCGCATACTGTTACTGACCGTTGGAGGATAAGGTTTCTTATCCTTAAGCTCAGCCAGACCGAGACAGCCTGTAAAGCAAGGCGCGCCACTTTCACCTTTTGACCAAAGCATGTGTGCAATCTTAGCCAAGTATTGCCTTGACTCCACATGCTTTGAATAGTGTTCTGAAAGCCCTAGTCTTTACTCTTCTCCTCTTTATATACTCTTGTATTGTCGACATTTTGAGTTTATGAAATCAGAGACACATTTTTTCTTAAGCTTTGCAACAATGGTTACATAATCTCTTTATCTCTTTACAAACAATCTTTCTCTTCACTCGGATTCTCTCTATTTCTCCTATATTCTCTCAATACCATTCTTATTCTCTAAAATCATAATAGGAGTTGTGAGTAAGAAGATATCCCACTTTCTATCCAGATGATTCCAGATTAGCCTGTTCGGACATATGCCATTATCTTCATAATTCTTATCAAACCAGGATGAACCACGATCTAAGAAGCTTTATTTGAAACAACTATTCAGTGGAGAATAACCAGGAAATTAAATAAATCTCATAGGACTTGTGAGTAAGAAGATATTCCACTTTCTATCCAGAAGATTCCATATTAGCCTGTTCGGACATATGGCAATATTTTCATGATTCTTTTCAATCCAGGATGAACCACGATCTAAGAAGCTTTATTTGCAACCACTAATCAGTCGATAATAACCAGGAAGTAGAATAAATCTCATTGGAGTTGTGAGTAAGAAGATATCCCACTTTCTATCCAGGTGATTCCAGATTAGCCTTTTCGGACATATGGCAATATCCTCATGATTCTTATCAAACCAGGATGAACCACGATCTAAGAAGATTTATTTGAAACCACTATTCAGCAGAGAATAACCAGGAAGTTAAATAAATCTCATAGGAGTTGTGAGCAAGAAGATATCCCACCTTCTATCCAGATGATTCCAGATTAGCCTGTTCGGACATATGGCAATATCTTCATGATTCTTATCAAACCAGGATGAACCACAATCTAAGAAGCTTTATTTGGAACCACTAATCAGTGGAGAATAACCAGGAAGTTGAATAAATCTCATAGGAGTTGTGAGCAAGAAGATATCCCACCTTCTATCCAGATGATTCCAGATTAGCCTGTTCGGACATATGGCAATATCTTCATGATTCTTATCAAACCAGGATGAACCACAATCTAAGAAGCTTTATTTGGAACCACTAATCAGTGGAGAATAACCAGGAAAGTGAATAAATCTCATATGAGTTGTGAGTAAGAAGATATCCCACTTTCTATCCAGATGATTCCAGATTAGCCTGTTCGGACATATGCCATTATCTTCATGAATTCTTATCAAACCAGGATGAACCACGATCTAAAGAAGCTTTATTTTGAAACAACTATTCAGTGGAGAAATAACCAGGAAATTAAATAAATCTCATAGGACTTGTGAGTAAGAAGATATCCCACTTTCTATCCAGAAGATTCCATATTAGCCTGTTCGGACATATGGCAATATTTTCATGATTCTTTTCAAACCAGGATGAACCACAATCTAAGAAGCTTTATTTGGAACCACTAATCAGTGGAGAATAACCAGGAAGTAGGAGTTGTGAGTAAGAAGATATCCCACTTTCTATCCAGATGATTCCAGATTAGCCTGTTCGGACATATGCCATTTTCTTCATGATTCTTATCAAACCAGGATGAACCACGATCTAAGAAGATTTATTTGAAACCACTATTCAGCGGAGAATAACCAGGAAGTTAAATAAATCTCATAGGAGTTGTGAGCAAGAAGATATCCCACCTTCTATCCAGATGATTCCAGATTAGCCTGTTCGGACATATGGCAATATCTTCATGATTCTTATCAAACCAGGATGAACCACAATCTAAGAAGCTTTATTTTGGAACCACTAATCAGTGGAGAATAACCAGGAAGTGAATAAATCTCATATGAGTTGTGAGTAAGAAGATATCCCACTTTCTATCCAGATGATTCCAGATTAGCCTGTTCGGACATATGCCATTATCTTCATGATTCTTATCAAACCAGGATAAACCACGATCTAAGAAGATTTATTTCAAACAACTATTCAGCGGACAATAACCAGGAAGTTAAATAAATCTCATAGGAGTTGTGAGCAAGAAGATATCCCACCTTCTATCCAGATGATTCCAGATTAGCCTGTTCGGACATATGGCAATATCTTCATGATTCTTATCAAACCAGGATGAACCACAATCTAAGAAGCTTTATTTGAAACAACTATTCAGTGGAGAATAACCAGGAAATTAAATAAATCTCATAGGACTTGTGAGTAAGAAGATATCCCAATTTCTATCCAGAAGATTCCATATTAGCCTGTTCGGACATATGGCAATATCTTCATGATTCTTATCAAACCAGGATGAACCACGTATTGACAAAGACAACTAATGAGATAAGAAGAAGAGAGGATCTGAATTTAATGGAAGAAGAACAGATCCAAGCTTACTTGCTTATCAAGTCTGTCCGTACACTACTTGACTCCCAAGCTATAAATAATCAAGCTTGGCGTGTCTTAGGAGTCAAGTCAAGACATTGATCATCATAGAAGGGAGTGGCGACCGTTGGAAGCAAGGAGACAAAGAGGATACATTTTAAATAGTATAAGTCACATGATCCTCTTAAGGAATGGTGGAGAGAAGACCGTTGAGGTCAGGTCGCTTTCTACGACCAGACCTTGCCCATTCTTTATTCTTTTCATTGTTTAGTATTTCCAATTGTTTATAGTATTCTTGTATCAGGCTACTTGCCTATATAACATTGTATATGTCACACAGTAATAATCAAGGAAATCAGTTCTCCTTCTTTACTCTCTAAATCGTCACTCTCTCTCTCTTTACTCTCTCTCTTGTTCTTGAATCCTTTACTCTGTTCTTAAGATTTCTAACATGGTATCAGAGCTTTAAGCTCCTGATTCCTTCTCTCACTTCCGCAAATTTACTCTCATTTCATTTACTCTTGATTCTCTGATTTCTCTTTCACAAATTTCTCTACAGATTTCTTTTATCCAGTGGATAATAAATTAGTGTTCTTGAGTGTTCTTGAGTGTTCTTGATATTTTTTCTTGGTTGTGCTCACTCTGTTCTGTCCTAATTTCTATTTCTTGAGAGTTTATTCTAGTTCTAGGCTTGAGTTTACTCACTTCCAGAACACATCTCTCTCAATCTCAGCCTTGAAAATTCAAATCTTCTTGGCGCCCAACCTAGAAACATGGAGAACAATTACACAGTGCGCATTCCAGTTACACTCAAGGGACCAGGAAACTACATTACCTGGTCTAGGATGACCATGACAGCCCTTGGAGGTAGAGGACTTTGGGAGCATGTGACTTCAAGCTCTGCTCCAAAGAAAATCACCCAAGGAGAAGATGGCAAGGAGATTGTGGTGGTAGATGAAGGCAAATGGAGACAGGAAGATCTCATGGTGCTGTCTATCATGCATAGCTCTCTTGATAGTCCACTATTGGACACCTATTGTCACTGCACAACACCAAAACAGTTGTGGGATACTCTGCACAGAGTGTTTGGCAACACTTCAAACCTCACCAGGATTTATGAAGTGAAGAGAGCCATCAACAACCTGCAGCAAGAAGAAGGAGACTTCACCAAGCATCTTGGGAAGTACAGTCAGCTATGGTCTGAGCTAGAGATGCTAAGACCAAGCTCTAATGACCCTGAGGTACTTGAAGAAAGGCGTGAGCAAGATAAGGTCTTTGGACTACTTCTCACATTAAGCCCAAGCTTCAGTGATGTGGTCAGACACATATTAAGAGATAAGGAGTTACCAGGCTATGATGAAGTATGTGCTCAGCTGCAAAAGGAGATAGGCTCAGATGGGTTATTTGGTGGTGGCAAAGGAGATTTATCAATGGCGCATAAGGCTGAGAAGATAGAAAGTGGTGCTGCCAACAAAGCTTACTTTAAACCAAGAGGAGGAGGAGACAAGTCAGTAACTTGTGAGCATTGCAAGAAGACAGGACACTCCAAAACCAACTGCTGGATCCTCCATCCTCATCTAAGACCAGCCTCAGCCAACAAGTTCAACCAGCCCAGAGCTCATGAAGCAAGAGCTCAGGACCACTTAGCTCCAAGCTCCATGCGCATGGGAGATGGTGGAAGGGCTATGATCTCTACCACTCACACTGGTGCTTCTACCTCTCACGCCCTGCCCCAGCCAGTCCATGAGGATGCCTTCATCAGGAAGTCAGACATTGAAGCTTTGATCAAAGCCTTCAATGCAAACTCTGGTAACCAAAGTATTCATGCCTTAACTTCCATACAAAATGCATATCACACTGCTAGACCTTTAATCATTGATTCAGGAGCTTCTCATCATATGATTAGGGATGCTAGACTGATCAGTGATATTAAACCAGCTCTAGGCAGTGTTATGATTGCAAATGGTGATAAAATTCCAATTGAGGGAGTAGGAAATCTGAACTTGTTTAATAAAGAATCTCAAGCTTTATATATGCCTGCATTCACATCAAATCTTCTATCTGTTAAAAGAGCAACTAATGACTTGAATTGCAATGTTATTTTCAGTCCTAATGATGTTTGCTTTCAGGATATTAAGACCAGTAAGATGCTGGGCAAAGGTGTGAGCAAGGGAGAGCTTTATTTGCTTGAAGACACCAACCTATCAGATTTATCTACTGCTTTTAGTTCTGTTTTAGCTAGTAATGAGTTGTGGCATGCTAGATTAGGCCATCCCCATTCTCGTGCTTTGAGTTTAATGTTGCCTAATCTTTCTTTTAAAAATGAATCATGTGAGGCTTGTATTCTTGGCAAACATTGCAAGACTGTTTTTCCTCAATCTATGACTATGTATGAAAATTGTTTTGATCTAGTGCATTCTGATGTGTGGACTGCCCCAATAGCATCTAGAGAAAATCATAAATATTTTGTGACATTCATAGATGAGAAATCAAAATATACTTGGCTCACCCTGATTAAAAGTAAAGATAGAGTTTTAGAAGCTTTTATTAACTTCCAAAACTATGTAACTAACCACTTTAATTCTAAGATCAAAATTTTTAGGTCTGATAATGGTGGGGAATACACTAGCAATGCTTTTAAACAACATCTAGCAAAACATGGCATTATCCATCAAACAAGCTGCCCATACACACCTCAACAAAATGGAGTTGCTGAAAGGAAGAACAGACATCTTATGGAGGTTGCAAGAAGCATGATGTTCCACACCAATGTCCCAAAACGTTTTTGGGGAGATGCTGTGATCTCAGCTTGCTACCTAATCAACAGGATTCCCACAAAAGTTCTCAAAGATGTCTCTCCCTTTCAGGTATTAAATAAAATCAAACCTCCTTTAGATCATTTGCGTGTGTTTGGGTGTGTGTGCTATGTCTTGACACCAGGTGAACAAAGAAACAAACTAGAGGCCAAGAGTGTCAAGGGCATGTTTATTGGTTACACTCACACGCAGAAGGGATACAAATGCTACATTCCAGAGTCTAGGAGGGTGATGGTCTCCAGAGATGTCAAGTTTGTGGAATCAAAAGGGTACTATGATGAGAAGAGCTGGGACAACCTTAGGGATCTCTCACAAGGACCATCTGATAGGGCAAACAACCTGAGAATTATCTTGGAGAACTTGGGAGTCAGCCAGCCTACAAGTGGTGGTGTGGCGCCTTCAATATCAGAAGTACCAGCTGCTGAGGGTCACACTGAGGCAGAACCGACTATTGAGACAGCTCATCTTGATCCTGAGGGGGGAAATGAAAATGAAGATGCACCAGAGGATGATCTTTCATCAGCTTCATCAGCTCATGATCAAGATGATGCTGGAGAAGCTGAAGAAACTGGTCAGTCTAGTGGTGATCAAGAGCAGGAAGAAGAAGAGGAGATCCAACCATTGAGAAGGAGCACTAGGGTGAGGAAGGATCCATCAAACTGGACCAGCACTAGAGTGTACTTCAACTCCAATGCAGTGGCTCATCCTACTCAAGCAGTTTGCTCCTTGGCATACTTTCCAGAAGAACATGTGGCGTTTATCACTCACCTAGATGAAGCTTACATACCAAAGACCTATGAAGAAGCAATGGCACTGGATGAGTGGAGAGAATCAGTGGGAGATGAGATAGGAGCTATGATCAAGAATGATACATGGTTTGAAACTCAACTTCCAAAAGGCAAGAAGGCAGTAACAAGTCGCCTACTTTTCACTATCAAGTACAAAGCAAATGGACAACCAGAGAGGAAGAAGACAAGGCTGGTTGCAAGAGGGTACACTCAAGTCTATGGAGAAGACTATTTGGATACATTTGCACCAGTGGCTAAGCTTCACACCATAAGGGTTGTTCTCTCCTTGGCTGTTAACTTGGAAATGGGATCTCTGGCAAATGGATGTCAAGAATGCATTTCTTCAAGGAGAATTAGAAGATGAAGTATACATGAGACCACCACCAGGAATGGAAGACATGGTCAAACCAGGAAATGTACTTAGATTGAAGAAGGCAATCTATGGATTGAAGCAATCACCAAGAGCCTGGTATCACAAGCTTAGCACAACCCTTAATGGAAGAGGGTTTGTGAAATCAGAATCAGACCATACTCTTTTCACTCTCACCAGCAAGCAAGGCATTGTTGTAATACTCATATATGTTGATGATATTATCATCACTGGCAGCAACAAGGAAGGTATAATCTCAACTAAAGCTTTTCTTAAATCCTCATTTGATATTAAAGATTTGGGAGAGCTTAAGTACTTCCTTGGGATAGAAATATGCCGCTCTAAAGAGGGGCTTTTCTTATCACAAAGGAAGTACACACTTGATCTTTTAAATGAGGCAGGAGAGCTTGGTGGAAGAGTAGCCAAGACACCACTTGAAGAGGGTTACAAGATATTGCGTGAGGGGGAGTTTGAAGATACACCATTTGGAGACTTCAAACTCTATAGAAGAATGGTGGGGAAGCTGATCTATCTCACCATCACAAGACCAGACATTTGCTTTGCTGTCAACCAAGTTAGCCAGCATATGCAAGCACCCAAGGTTCACCATTGGAACATGGTGGAGAGGATCATGAGGTATCTACGAGAAGCCCCTGGTCAAGGTGTTTGGATGGGTTGCAACAAGAGCACAGAGATTGTGGGGTATTGTGATGCTGATTGGGCTGGTGATAGAGCAGACAGAAGATCCACAACAGGCTATTGCACATTCATTGGAGGCAATCTGGTTACTTGGAAGAGCAAGAAGCAGAAGGTAGTATCATGTTCAAGTGCTGAAGCAGAGTATAGGGCAATGAGGAAGCTGACCAGCGAGCTCATCTGGATCAAGAATCTGCTGAGAGACTTGGGCATTGAGACAACAACACCAATCACCATGCATTGTGATAACCAGGCAGCCATTCACATTGCTTCAAACTCAGTATTCCATGAGAGGACAAAGCATATTGAAGTGGATTGTCACAAGGTTAGACAAGCAGTGGAGCAGAAGATCATCTTACCTTGCTACACTAGAAGTGAAGACCAGCTAGCTGATATCTTCACCAAAGGAGCAAGCAACAAAGTGTGTGAGTCCATTCATCCAAGATTAGGGCTCATAGACTTGCCTAGATCATGATCCCCTCATCCATGAAACATCTACTCTTTTTCCTTTGTGTGTTTTTATCCCATTGGGTTTTTCACACAAAGGTTTTAATGAGGGATGTGTTCATGGTTTCCAAGCTCAACCATGCTGTATGGTTAAGCTTGAGGGGGAGTATTGACAAAGACAACTAATGAGATAAGAAGAAGAGAGGATCTGAATTTAATGGAAGAAGAACAGATCCAAGCTTACTTGCTTATCAAGTCTGTCCGTACACTACTTGACTCCCAAGCTATAAATAATCAAGCTTGGCGTGTCTTAGGAGTCAAGTCAAGACATTGATCATCATAGAAGGGAGTGGCGACCGTTGGAAGCAAGGAGACAAAGAGGATACATTTTAAATAGTATAAGTCACATGATCCTCTTAAGGAATGGTGGAGAGAAGACCGTTGAGGTCAGGTCGCTTTCTACGACCAGACCTTGCCCATTCTTTATTCTTTTCATTGTTTAGTATTTCCAATTGTTTATAGTATTCTTGTATCAGGCTACTTGCCTATATAACATTGTATATGTCACACAGTAATAATCAAGGAAATCAGTTCTCCTTCTTTACTCTCTAAATCGTCACTCTCTCTCTCTTTACTCTCTCTCTTGTTCTTGAATCCTTTACTCTGTTCTTAAGATTTCTAACACCACAATCTAAGAAGCTTTATTTGGAACCACTAATCAGTGGAGAATAACCAGGAAGTTGAATAAATCTCATAGGAGTTGTGAGTAAGAAGATATCCCACTTTCTATCCAGATGATTCCAGATTAGCCTGTTCGGACATATGCCAATTTCTTCATGATTCTTATCAAACCAGGATGAACCACGATCTAAGAAGATTTATTTGAAACCACTATTCAGCGGAGAATAACCAGGAAGTTAAATAAATCTCATAGGAGTTGTGAGCAAGAAGATATCCCACCTTCTATCCAGATGATTCCAGATTAGCCTGTTCGGACATATGGCAATATCTTCATGATTCTTATCAAACCAGGATGAACCACAATCTAAGAAGCTTTATTTGGAACCACTAATCAGTGGAGAATAACCAGGAAAGTGAATAAATCTCATATGAGTTGTGAGTAAGAAGATATCCCACTTTCTATCCAGATGATTCCAGATTAGCCTGTTCGGACATATGCCATTATCTTCATAATTCTTATCAAACCAGGATGAACCACGATCTAAGAAGCTTTATTTGAAACAACTATTCAGTGGAGAATAACCAGGAAATTAAATAAATCTCATAGGACTTGTGAGTAAGAATATATCCCACTTTCTATCCAGATGATTCCATATTAGCCTGTTCGGACATATGGCAATATTTCATGATTCTTTTCAAACCAGGATGAACCACGATCTAAGAAGCTTTATTTGGCAACCACTAATCAGTCGAGAATAACCAGGAAGTTGAATAAATCTCATAGGAGTTGTGAGTAAGAAGATATCCCACTTTCTATCCAGATGATTCCAGATTAGCCTGTTCGGACATATGGCAATATCTCTCATGATTCTTATCAAACCAGGATGAACCACGATCTAAGAAGCTTTATTTGAAACCACTATTCAGCGGAGAATAACCAGGAAGTTAAATAAATCTCATAGGAGTTGTGAGCAAGAAGATATCCCACTTCTATCCAGATAGCCTGTTCGGACATATGGCAATATCTTCATGATTCTTATCAAACCAGGATGAACCACAATCTAAGAAGCTTTATTTGGAACCACTAATCAGTGGAGAATAACCAGGAAGTTGAATAAATCTCATAGGAGTTGTGAGCAAGAAGATATCCCACCTTCTATCCAGATGATTCCAGATTAGCCTGTTCGGACATATGGCAATATCTTCATGATTCTTATCAAACCAGGATGAACCACAATCTAAGAAGCTTTATTTGGAACCACTAATCAGTGGAGAATAACCAGGAAAGTGAATAAATCTCATATGAGTTGTGAGTAAGAAGATATCCCCACTTTCTATCCAGATGATTCCCAGATTAGCCTGTTCGGACATATGCCATTATCTTCATGATTCTTATCAAACCAGGATAAACCACGATCTAAGAATATTTATTTCAAAC
>NW_026617821.1:0-15166 GCF_000801105.2 Raphanus sativus
TTAATTTACCGTTGTAAAAGTCGTAGTAACTCACGAAGTCCATCTGCATCACAGAATAGATATAGTCAGACTGAGTGTGTGAGAACTAAAACAATTATTTGTTATGTATATGAATATGAAAAGTCACAAAATCAATATTTCTACTACTTATCCTTTTTTTAAAAAAATAGTATTACTTATAGAGATGTAGTCAGCTAATATATTATTTGCTATAGTTATAATTATTATTGGCAGTTTGGAACGCGCCAAAGATATACACGACAAAAAGTTATCATTTAAAGGGTTAATTATATCATTTAACTTTTTTTATTTTTACCATCAATAAAGAGAATTATTTGTATCATTAGACTCATACGATCTAATTAATCGAGAAAGGAAACGATCAAAAGAAGAAAGAAGAAAGAAGAAAGAAGAAGATTAAGTTGGTGGATGAAGAACAGTGAGGCGTGTATTTGCCAAAAAGAAAAAAGAGAAGAAGATGAATTTGACCTTCCAAGTGTTCTTTACTACGGAAGTGATGAAAGATTTGTTCTCATAAGAGACCTTAGAAGCCATTATTGACAACATCGACTTGTACTCGATGGTACCAACACTTATCTTCTTGTCAAGCTCTACTCTTCGATCTGTGCATCCTACAAATGACACATATGTCGCCGACGATTCCTCAGGCTGTACCAACTTTCCTGTAACAAAAGTTTTTGGTTATTCCTGTAAAAGTACGTACTCAACATCATCCAACAAGAATTAAAATAGGTGAACAATTTGTCCTAAAAATTCTATAATGTTACTTCAAAAATTACACGTTGAATTCATTTTATGGTATTAAATAATACAAAACTCTTGATGCAGTATCATTTATTACTTTATTTTAATATGTGCGTCTTCTGTTTTACAAAAAATATATATATATATATATATATGTGCGTCTTGCATGTTCAGTACTGCTCGTTCTGTTACAAGTCTGTTTAAGCTATGATAAGTGTCGTTGGTCTAAGTCCAAAGGTCCAAAAGTCCGAGGGGAGTGTTAAAATAGAGGACTACATGATATATACTCCTTGAGATGTTAAAATTTTCGGGATGCTTATGTCACATAATGAAAGAAACAACTAAAACCTTCTCCAAGTTCAAGAATTTGTTTGTAGGGACAAGAGGAGATAGTGAATGGAAGTATGTTATAGTTAAATTTATTACCTGTCAAAATATGAAGTATCAACTTGAAGAAGCCTCCATTTGCCGTAAGAAGATTAGGCCAATAGGTGAGGAAACGACCTACGGATGCAAAGGGTTCTCTTAAGAGCATTAATATCTTTTGAACCAAAACGGCTAACACAATGATCCATCGACTTGCGAAAGTTCTCCGGACGCTTTTGAGCGTGTCCGGGGGAGAATCTATGAATCCTGTGTTGGTCAGGTTGGGGAAAAATAAAAGGAGAAGGAGATCAAGAACACTCGCTTTGGTCGGATCGACCAGAAAATAGCTACTACAGAATTTCATATCGGTTTGGTACATTATCACTATATGAAAAGAACAGACTTCGCTGAAAAAGAAGAAGAAAGAAGTGATGTTGGCTGATTTGTGAGTCATGCAAGCTAGAGCAGGGCTACGTATTTATAGTGCTTGTAATAATTGGTATCATGATTTTTAGTTATTTATTGTAAATTTATAGTTGAGAATAACATATAAGTCCTTGTGGTTACTAATTAAAATCCCTCATTGCCTTTCACGTGCTAAAAATATATCAAATGGAATCCATTTACAGTGTAAGTGTGTAACCTAAACGAGCGTACCTACCTCTAGTTCTATGTGTTTGCCCGATTAACATGAAAAAGAAAACAGGCTGATCAAATTATATTTGTATATTTTCTAATAGTCCAGCGACTTAGAATATAACATTTAGACTTTTTTTTTTTGCTAAATAACATTTAGACTTATTCATTTCGTGGAGATTTAATCAGTTGAGTTGAAAATTTCGGAGTTTTTTTTTTTTGAAAATTTCAGAGTTTTGTGTGTGTTTTATTTCGGTACGTACATGCACTTCTCTCAAAATTTTGTTTTTGTTTTTGTTTTTCACAGTCAACTTTCTCCAAAGTTTGTGCATTCCATCCTGCAGTATGTTTATGATGACATACACTATGGTATTTGGTTTTACTTCATGAATGTAGATTTTGTGGTTGTATACATCAATTGGATTATTCAATTTGGATTTCATTATTTTGAATGTCTACTTAATTTGGTTGATAATATTTTGATCACCAAAGTTTCTTTTATGGAATTTTTTGAACAAAAAAAATCCATAAAAGAAACTTTGGTTCAAAGTTTATTTTATGGAATATGAGGTGTTTTTTTCTTCTTTCAATATATTGCTAATACTTTTTTATTGTTTGGAAGATACTTTTTTTTTATGGATATTCGTGCTTAGCAGGAAATAATTATCGTAGTTAGGGTAGCCGTTGTTGAAATGTCTTTATAAAATTTAACATTTCAACTAAAAAAAAGTCTTTATAATGGTCGAGAGACGTGCGGAGATAAAACACAAATAAATAAGGTTGGAACAGAGAGTTCAAGTTAGAAATCGTTTGCGTGGCTGCTAAAAATAAGAGAGAGGCTGTGCTGGGACTGAAATAGATCAATTCGCCTTGAGGCATGATTGCATGGATTTACCAAAGATGAAACATGATTGAATGGATTTACCAAACATGATTGAAACAAGATCAGTATCGAATAAAGTCAAAGTAGTTGCAAACTTAAGCAGTGCACAAAAAAAAGTTGCAAACTTAAGCATAATACACTATCACCCTCGTTCACTTTGAGGATGGAACGGTTAAATTGTACCAAAATTCGATGAACAGAAGTTGGCAATCCTTGATAAAGACATTTGTGAACTGAAGGGAAGAGTGAACATGAAGAACCTTAACCTGGCCCAGTTTAACCTTTTATCTGACAAAGTGAACGTTCATTTCAGTGTGTTTGGTTCTTTGATGCTTCATTGGATTACTAGAGAGATACAACACTGATGTTTTCACAATGAACCACAACGCTTTGGTTAAGGGACAAGCTAGCTCAAAAAGAAGATTATGCATTCAACAAGTTTCTGCTAGCGTATTTTCAACGCTTTTGTGCTACGCTTCAACACTTGAGCGAGACACCGTTGGCTGTGGTTTCGAGTACAAAGGGCCAAAATTAACATCAAGATAGACACGATAACTAGAAGTCAAGCAACGTGTATCTGGATAACAAGCCAAATCGGCATCACTATACGCAATCAATTTATTTATACTTCCCTGTTCGACAGAAAACTGATAAAAAACTTAAGTTACAAAAGAAAGCTGATATAATTTCAAGTTTTTAAGTTTTAAAACTGAACAGAAACCGAAATAGATTTTCAGACTAAGCAAAATAAAGAAAGTGGGAAGCAATAGCATAGGTTTGATTAATAAGAAAAATCGAATCTTTCTTGTGATGATTTATAAGCTCATACTTGTGATGTCCAGCTTGCAAAGCTTAAATTCTGATCCACACTTAAAAGCGTGGAAATAGTTTTAACAAAATTTTGTGAAGGAAATAAAAATGTTTTCAAATTTTTATTGTAGTATATTTAAATATATATACATATACATATAATTATATTATTTTGTATATACATTAATAGAAACTTATATAAAATTATACTTAATTTAATTTTCAATCATTTTAATATTTTTATTTATGAATTTTAATTAAATCATTGTGATTTACTTGATTAATTCTGTAATTTATACTTTTAATCAATTATTAATTACAAAATTTATTTGATGTCAATTTATTGACACTAAGATTCTATTTATATATAAATATTAATATTTAATTTAATATGAAATCTTAATTAAGTTTAAATGAATATAATTTTCTATTAATGAAAGTACCATAAAATCAAATAATTTAACTAATTCCATACTAAATGAAGTTATTTGTAGTAACTAAACCCGAAAATAGTTATACTAATTTTTGATTTTTTATAAATGATTTAAGTTTTTAGTCAATTATTTAATTTTATAAATTTTTATAAAAATATTAAAATAAAGTTACTAAAAGATGAGACTTACTCTTTTATAGTGCTTGGACACAAGATCAATTATTTTATTATTTGGAAATAAATATATTAGTATAATGTTGTTTTCATAATTATCTTAATGTAGATATAATGTTTTCATTAATCATTAATAATATCTTATGTAATATTATACATGATTAAAGGTTACGTCCAACATAATGTTCCAGGTTTTAACAAGATAGATGAGTCTTCCTCTATTTTAAAAAAGTAACCAAAATTCGAACAGAAAACAATTAAATCATGTTTAAGATGATTATTTCTAGACTTAATCAAGTATTCATAAATCACACAATAACTAAAATCCTACTTGAGATAAACCTCCATGTTGTCGAGCTTGGTAAATCTACATGTTTGCTCGGCTAGATTTAACTAAGCTTTTATAATTAGTATACTTTTGAATTTATATAAGTATCAATTAAAATCAAATAACAACTATTAATATAATTAGTACACTCGATATAACTATGATCTTATGAAGATTACATAAGCACTACCTTAAATATAATTTTAATATTACATCTATACTTTTAAAATGAAGTATCTTTGTAGTAAAAGAAACTGAAGTATCTTTTAAAAATAACATTGTTTCATCTTAATAGTTACAACTTGTGCCATTGAATTAATAACTATTAATTAATTAACCATAAATAATCTATTTTGTTAGATATTTTTTTCTATTCAAACTTAACAAAATACATGAACTGATGCAGATCTATTATGTATCTAAATTACATGTATTGATTTTACAGGTGCATGAATTTTAGACTCGAACAAACCTCGATCCAAAAAAAAACCGACTTGAACCAAAAAAAATTAAATAGTCAGTTGGATCCAAATGTCTAAGATCTAAAGAAACCAGCTCGAAAGAAACTGATTCATACTCGACCCGAAGACCTGGATGTCCAAGCTTACTCTCTCTCATTATATTTTATATGTATTTTATAAGAATTACATTTGTTGAGTTGGTGAGACTTATGACTTACTTGAAAGATTTCTGGTTATTAAATAATTTAATAGTATAAATTTGTAGAGTTTTTACTTTTTGTTGAAAAATAACCAAAAAAAAAAAAGATTTGTAAGGTTTGTAATAGTTGTTAAACTTATCTTCTTCTTTTTTTAAAATGCTTTTTTCTTAAACTTACCTTAAATAACAATTGTTATTGTACATAATTTTATAAAAATTAATTAACCTAATATAAAAAAAATTGTTTCAACTGATGGTTTAGTAAATTGTTTGTGAAATTATATTTTTAAATATTCGGAATGATACAATGTAAGATGACATATAAATGTTGTATGATATATGCTAATTCATTTTTAATTAAATGTCTAAATATTGTAGGTCAATATTGAGCATAGTATATGGTGCATAACATTATTGCATAACAACCATAATCAGGGGCAGACGAAGGCTAACGGTATGGGGTCACGTGACCCCGACTGATTTTTATTTTTCTTGTAGGAATACGTACAAAATCTAAGAAATGTCTATGTTTAAAAAATTATACATATTGTAAGAAAGTTGTGTGCCCCCATCTAAATGTCGTCCTGCATCCGCCACTGACCATAATGTTAAGTGAAAAAACTATTTTAGAGAAGAACTGCATCATATGACATAAGGAGTAATAATATGATTCATTTAATTTTTTTTTGCTTAGAGTAAGTGGTCGGATAAAAAATAACAAATAGTCATATATGGTCCAACAATTTTTTTTAGTAGATTGTTAGGATGATTTTTCGTAACATAGATAAATGATTAGTATCAGATTTTAGCAATCAGACATAAAATTACAGCATACATTTCTTTTCTTTTTTGGTATGTGGCTTATGTGGTTCGAATAACCTTTACCTAAAAGGTCAAATGCATATGCCTTACTTTGCGTTTAAATTGGAATAACCTTTAGCGAAAAAAAGAGGGAATATTTTTAGATTTTTCTTTACTTTTTCTATATGAAAATTAATTAAATCCATTAATTTATCCAATAATTCTTATAAACAGACAAACGAAACAACTAAACTGAGAGTAACAACTGAAGAGCTTTTCTTCTCTTATTAAGAAAGTATAAAAAATCTCAACTATTTGAATTTTTTTTTTATGTTTCTCACTTACATACGCTTTTATAAAAATAAATTTTATAGGTACAGTTAAAGAATTAACATTAGTATGACAAAATTTATTATTAGTAATTTTATTTTTATTTTTATTTATTTTTTTGCAGTTACTTACATTTATATTTATGTTTTGTGAATAACAAAGTATCATAAATCTCTATAATAATTTTGAGAAATGTATTTTTGATGTATCATGCTCAAGTTGCTTTTCAAAAGCCTAATTATGTAAGTATATTAAATAAATTATTATATAAATTTATATATATATATCGGGATACCCTCGAAAGAGAACCGACTAACGTCTAATGAACGTTCACCGGAGTTTAGCCGGGGAGTCCGCCAAAGGCATTCATGAGGACTGGTGATCACCCCATGTATATGTATGACTTCTTTGTAAAAATATTATTAATTTTATTTTAAGCAATGATATTTTTTCAAAATGTAATTTTAGTTAAGTATCATTAATTTTTTTTGTTATAAATAATTCTCACTTTTGTTCTAAACGTAACTAATTTCTAATCCTTGTATTCTTAAACATGTTGTTCACGCACTCTTCAATGTGGCTTGTGTTGATGTTGGAAACCAACACCTCTCCCACTTTTCTTTCTCAGAACTTTCCTCCAGATACTTGGCAGCAGATGGATATCGAGTCTTGAGACCAGAATAAGCAACCTCGAATTCAGGCACTGTGTAAATCCGAATAATGTCCATAAATTTCCATCGAACAATTTCCTTATTGATGTTACTTGCATGACCTTTCACATTTTGAGCCAAATTACATATACAATACACATGATGAGCAAAGAGAAACACTTCATTATGGAATTAATGAGGCTTTCATTTCTGTCACTCACAAATACCAACTCCGATAAATCCAGCACAACAGTTTTGAATATCTCAAAAAACCAACTCCAACTGTCCTTATTTTCACCGTATAGTACACCAAAGGCTAAATGATATATAGTGATGTTGATTAGGATCTTGGACCGTTGCAAAAACTAGTACACCACCATATAAAATTTTCAGAATAATAGCATCCATGGTTATCAATTTTCTCATAACTTTAAAACCTTCTATGCTAGTTCCCATAGCGATGAAAATACTTGAATATTCTCCAATTTCACAGTTGTTAGTGTCCCATGATTGATCTTATCAAATATGTACAAATAAAAATACGGCATATGGTAAATTTTTCCGGAGTCTCACGCAAAACTTTCACAGTTTCGTTTTTACCTCTCAAAGCAGTGGAGTACGATACATTGACACCAGCTTTGTTCCATACAAGATCAACGATGCTTTTAGGAGAAGAAGTTTCCGTTTGTCCTGGATAATCATCATGCAATAAAAATGCAATTAGTTGTGGTATGCCTTTCCTCCTCCTTAAGTTGCTTTTATTCTGACTTCGACGAGAGCATTTATGCATGTTGGTTTACGTTCTAATAGAGAATGTTTATGTCTTTCTAATCTTCGAAGCTCATAGTACCCATTTACATCCTTCTTTATTACATCTTAGAACTAATCGTTCATTATCCGAATTTACCACATTAAACTCTTTTTTTATTACACCTTAGAACTAATCGTTCATTATCCGAATTTACCACATTAAACTCCAACTTTTCTTACACGTGTTCCGCCACTTTTTGCACTACCTTTTTACCAACAAAATCTTGTTGTATTTTCAAACCCAAACCATCTTACAATTCCTCCATAAAATGAATCAGTTCAGCCACAGGTGGAACCTCTACATATTTATCACGCATTTCTGAGTCTTGCCTACCATTATCCACATTTTCATCCACCTTTCCATTAGAATTTTCATTTACATTTCCATTAGCATTTACATCAACATTTACTTCTTTATCAACTTCTTCCAAACTCTCCTCACCAATCACCACTATTCCCCTCCCCCTCGGATTGTTTATCAACTTGAATATTGCCACCATATAAATTTATGGCTTTATCCCCCATATCCTCATCATTCAAATGCCACACCTCATAGTTTGTACCTATTGAACTTCGTTTGCTAGCTTTTGAAAGGTTCTCGGGAGTTCTGATCTTCTGATGACCTCCACATACAATATGCACATACAGTTCTATTCATCAAGGGACAATAGATAACCGCAAAGGCCATCATCATCATAAATGATAAATTGTTCCTCACACTCAACCAGTAGGGGAAAGTAATTCAATTTCAGCTTCACAGAACTTCCATCAAACGAGAGCTTTTTGCATATCTGTGCTTCTACGATTGAAAGAGTTATCTTGTTCGTTCCATTCTTGAACACTAAATATACATGTAACATTTGCATATGAAATGTATGATGACGTTGTTGCTCATTGGGTCCTGCCAAAACCATTAAATACCATCCATTATGCATAGGAAAATCATGCCTACAAAATTTAATTTATAAGCGAAAACTTATTCAGTAATACCATTATAACTAGCCATATTACAATTATCAGTAATACTAGTTTCTTTAGTTGTCCTGTCGTTTTCGGATTGAGTTTCAAATATACATTCTGCACTACGATTCAAACAGTGCAACCAATTTCCTACTCAATTCAAGTCATAATAGAACTGTGGACCCTACTGCAACATCTAAATCCATTCAAATTAGGTTTTCCAACTCATTATCCTAAAGAATAAACCAACAGAACTTTTAACCATAAAAGCATCAAGCATAATTTGTAACAATATAATTAAATATTATAAATATTAGTTACTTTTAGTATTTTACTTTTAAGCAAATATTTTTAAAAAATCCAAGTAAATTTATATTTATTTTATTTAATATCTTTTGATTAAAGATAAGCATTATTTGATAAAAAGTTGCAGTATATTTTTTTATACTGATACTATCCATAATAATGGTATCTTGAATATTTTGTACTCTTATAATTCAAAAAAGATAATGTGTAGATCTTCATTGGATTAACTTTTCTATATTTTAACAGATTGTGTTAATTAAATTTATGTATTACGAATATGTTCATATATGGAAGATATTTTTTCATGTTGAGTCATTATTTTGGCAAAATCTCTTATATATTAATCCTGGAGCATTACAACATGTTTTCGTAGTCACGTGTCATCACTAGGATGATTCTTAAAATCTTTAGAAATATAGGCTGGTCTATCTAAACATGTATTATATTAATCCTGGAGCATTACAATATGTTTTCGTAGTCACGTGTCATCACTAGAATGATTTTTAGAATCCTTAGAAATATAGGTTGGTCTATCTAAACATGTATTATATTTTTATTAAATTAACTATTAAATTGATTAGTAGTATATAAAAGAATGTTCTCCATTATTTTTGCGAAGTATGAGAAATCTGCTCTTGAACGTTTGGTAACATCCCTAGCTCTAATATATAGAAAAATTTAAAGAGGATTGATTTGGTTACATATGTCATCAAAGTTGACATTTTCTGTCAAACATTCGTTTAGAACTCCAGAGTTAAGCGTGTCTGGACTGGAGTAGTGATAGGATATGTGACCTATCAGAAAATGATTAGTGATACAGTGCGAGTACGGCAAAAGCACAGAGAAATGTCATGTCGTGATTGAAGGGTCAGTAAACAAGACTTTCAAGCTTTGGAAAAAACAATGCACCATTCGTTAGACGAGACGGGACACACGAGACAAGAAATCGGGAGTGGGTGACCCATTAACCATGGACGGTCAGGGAATTACAAGTACAGCTCTATTGGTGGCAACCTGTCCTGTGAGAAAATTGTTAAAGGGTGAGGTATTGGGTTCGAGGAACGCCAAACTCACTAATAACCTAACCTGGAAAAAGCTTAAGGCTTACATGTGAGGGGTAGGTCGGTGCCTTGCAGGCCAGCCTGCAGTCCACATGACAGCTTATTGGTGTGCTTGACGTTCTTAGAACCAATTGATCTGCAGAACCAGCCTGAGTCCATGAGACGGGTTGTCTCATATAGATCACATTTTGTTATGTAGTTTAGATAAGATTTATTGTGCTTTTAAAATATTACCATAATCAGATTGTATTTTGTAAACAAAATTCAATTGTACAAACTTTAATTTAACTTAAATAAATAATAGCAAAAATAAAATTAATGCCATTGTAAATAACTAAAAAGGAATGGCAAAATTCTAATAGGGATTATACTTTGATATTACAGATTAACAAAATTCGATGGGCCAAATATCTACTTATATTCATATCTGTTATGAACCAGATTTAAACTGAATAAAATATAAATTGAATATAATTTGAACAAAATTATTAGCAAAATAAATTACATAAAGCAATTATAAAAGTGTTAATTTAACCACATAAAATATATATTATATAATTAAAATCTCTCTTAAAACTAAACAACATTCAGTTAATTTATAAAATTTGTTTAGTTAATTTATAAAATTCGTTTAATCAATTTGAATTAAAACCCGTGATATTGCGCAAATCATGATCTACTAATATTAGTAAAAACAAAAGATAACATCATTTTATACAACAAAAAAAACTGATAAATATGTGCATCATTTACTTAAACTGTTGTAAATATTTACATTATAACTTTCAGAATCATTTTAGGTGATGCAAATTTTGGTTGCGTCATTGATAAATTAATAATGCACATATATAATACAAGTGATGCAAACTAATTTTTTGTATGATAGATACAAAAGTTATGAGTTCAGATTCCTAGACTATCTCTTACGTATTCCAAATGGATAATAAAATGGAAGTCGGAGTCATGCTTAATCCAGTGAATGCATCTATCTTGCTTTTTTTTCACAGCCCTTTTCATTTTTGTTCTTTGTGTGTCTGTTAGGCACCCTGATATTGTATTGAAAAGTTCAGCCATGTCCAGAGAAGCGTCATTTGCATAGTTGTAAATGATCTTTGGCAATAGAATCCGTGTCTCCTTTTCAAATTCAACACTTGTTTGTATGAAACTGTCTCTTGCTTGCCTAAGTTCTTGGAGTATTCCTTCCGCTGTATAAACTCGAACCTGGTGAAACCATTACAATACTTCTTGAAGTGGCTAACTCGGTTGAGAGAAGATGAAATGGAGATAAAGAATTCTGTGGTTTTAGTACCATTGGATCGGTTAATTTTCCAGTTGAAAGGGCAAAATGAAGAAGTGGCTCTGCATACTCCAACGCATATGTGTGACTCCTACTTTTCTTTGAACTCCTAGCCGGTGAAAACAACGTCCATACACGCTATCATGACCAAACAGAAAACATTTAAAGACGTTAAAGTTTACACATTAAACTGAGGAAAGTTCAAGATGAATGTGTTTATATGCCTTGATTATTTTAACAATAGCTTCACAAAGAAAACAATTTTAGAAAATATGGCAAATTTCTCAAATTTTCTCTTATATTAGGTCATTTTTTTCTCGGATATTCTAGCAAATCAGAAAATCAAATCTACTCTGTTTCTATTTTACTTACAATTTTGGCACCAACCTTTGCAATTAGCAATTTAGCAAGCGAATCAATACAATTAAAATATGTTGTTCTTTTATTACATTTCCTTAGTTTTTCAAAATATTTACAGTAGTGCAATTGCTTTTAATTTTTATGTGATAAATTATTTTGAAAAGAAAAGATCTTTCCTAAGATTACTACACGATTAAAACCACCGTATATACTTAGCCTACTTTTATTTACTACATGGTTTTATAATAAATATAAAAGCAATTAATTCATCTTACTCTTACATTTAATCTCCTAAATATATATCATATTTAATGAATCTCTATATAATATTAAGAAACCTTATTATAAATATATGTTTGATTCTTCTTTAATATAATATAATATAATATAAATTATTCAAAATTATCCAAAAATGGAAATAAATCTTAACAGACTGAACTCGATTTTACCAAATTCCTAACATTGTTATTCAACCAGACCCGAAAAAATAAAATAGCTAATGATTCCTATATTTTTCAGATTCAAAACCGAAAACTACAACTGAACCGAAACAAAAAAAAACTGAAATTGAACTGAAAACGCACGTCCATGCTTAAATATATTAGTGAATAAACAGACGGTAATTAAAATTAAATTAGGTTTTGATTGAAACAAAGTAACAAACTAAAGCAAACGTAGACAACAAAAGGAAGTCGTAATCAACTTACTGTTGGTGAATGGCTTTCACGAATTCCTAAAATAGAACTCTGGACATCGTATACATTTACCCACTCCCCACCAATATTAAATGCTGCCTAAACAGGTTTTAACGTAAATGATATCACAGATGATCAACGATCTAACAAAATAAACTTTATATATTAACGAAAATGATCCATATCTGAAACCATTAAGACCTTTGTGCTTGTTATATCTTCACCAGTCCCATATAGTATATAAGCCTGTAAGAGCACACCAATTTAGCTCGTAACGATAACTAAAGGTACTGAAATACTGGTAATTGCTAATTTTCTTACGTGCATCACCAGAGCATTATGAATATTGATCCAGAATGCAAGCTTCTCCTCTCGAGCCATACTTGTCGGATCAACTTTCTCAAGCTTTTGAACCAATGATCTGCATTTTGTAAATCAAATGCACTTCATCCTTAACCTCCTATACGTTTAGTCAGTTAAAAATCTACTTTAAAATCTATGTAAATCAAGTATTTCTTTCTTTTCTTTACCCCGCAATCTCACCTGAATTTCTGAAGAAAACTCTCTAATGACTTCAAATTGTCATTATTTAGGCAAAGTGTATTGATAACAACTCCAAGTTCTTCTCCAGATTTTTCATTCTTGACAAATCTCCTTTGTCCCTTGTCTGAGAGTTTGATGATGATTACACACATAAGTCTCAGAATCTCTTCAGAGAGTTTATTGGGACTGAGAGTGTTAAGACCAAGAAGATCAGCCAAACTTGGGTTGCTGAACTCTGATCTTTGTTTATTGTCCTGAAACGTTCACAATCATAGAATAATATTATTGAAAGCGAGCTGCAACTACATCAATATGTGTATCTTCTAATTAAGATCATTCACCGATTCAGACAACGGTTTGACGCTCGACGAGAGAGGTGTATCAGACACATAAGAGACTCTGTCATTTTGAAATTTAGTCGTGTGTGGCTTTGGTAGAAGAAGTGAAGAATCATCTTTTAACAACAATGCATGCAAAAGATCTCCAAACGATGTTCTGTAGAGCGAGAGAAGGTACCGCTCTAACTGTAAGATCTCTGTCTCAATATCGGCTATCTCTTCCTTCAGTTCTTCACTAGACTGCAAAATCCAGAGCCCATAGTTAGACCCAAGTCTTAACATTTCAACTAACAAGGTTTACAAAACTCGTTCGAATTTGTAAGTTGACCTTAGGCTTTGAGAAACCGAAGCTGCACTTGTCCTTCTCCACATCCCAGAGAGGAGATTTCTTTAAATACAATAGAACAACAATTCGGAAAAAACAAACATATCTATCAAAAGATCAAAAGTAAATGAACTATTAGAAATAGGAACTTAGACCATCTCCAATGTATTTCCCTATTTCTATCTCTAAAATAGAGGATCTCTAAAATAGAGATGTGTTTCTCTCCAATGTATTTCTCTATTTTTACCTCTAAAAAGGAATATTCTTAAAAGATTCTATTTTTATTTTACAACAAGTATCTTTTATTTTTAAAAGTTGCAAATCAATCCTATTCAATTTTATTTTTATAAGATTTTCATACATTTTTAACTTTGTTTAAACAAAAGTTTCATTAAAAAGATTGTTAGGTAAATTAAAAGTGTCATTTTATGTTTATAAAAACTGTATTTTCTTATAAAAATAATTGTTTTTGATATAATTATAAAAGTTTAAAAATTAAAAGACTGTTTTGAAATAAAAAAGTATGCCTCTATAATAGAGGAATGCTATTTTTTCCTCTATTTATAGAGTTGAAAATAGCATTTCTCTATTATAGAGGTAGATATAGCAATGGGTTGGAGCACTTTTTACTCTATTATAGCATTTGGAGGTGAATATAGCAATGAGTTGGAGATGCTCTTACAGTAATGGCTCGAGAAGACCCGTTTTGACATGCACTGCAAGATAAAAAAAACCACGATTAATTAATTAGAAAACATTTATATTAGTACAACTTATTTATTGTTGATTGAATTCTTATTGGAAGTACCTTGGAGTGCTTAGCTGAGAAGAAGATGAAGAAGATGAAAGGGAAGAAGATGAATAGAAAAAAAGGAGGTCACTGTTTGACGGCATTCTCTTGCTACAGAAATTTTATAATCTGGCTAATTAAACTGCTTGAATCTAAACAAATAATAATGAAGATAGTGATTGGTATAAGGGAGAGGAGATGCTATAAAAAGGACGAATTTAGAGAGATGCTAGGATGAAAAATAAGAGCGATTGGGTTTGGTATCTAACAGAACCACATGCCAAATCTAACCAAAGCTGTTAAAACATGTCGCCTACCAAATAAAAAAATCCCAACTTACAAATTCTTTTTTTCCCCATAAAAATTATTTTTCTTCTGTGCAAAAGCACAAAAGAGGGTGACCTATTCCTCACACAATAATAATATAAACAAAAACAGACAAACATAAAAAGAAATAAATACAGAAAAAAACATATACAGACAAACAAAGTCAGTGCTACTCTTTCCGCTAGAACATCTCGCAAAAACAATTTATATTTGGATTTTTCTAAACTTTAAATTTTATTTTTGAAAGTATTTCTCTCCAAATTTGCAGTTTTGGATTCGACCTCTAAAGCTTTTTATTTTGCATTATATTATGGGAAAATTGCCAAAACGGAAAAAAAAACACTATAGTTGTCTCTAAGGTATAAAACCATCATTTAATTGTCTCTTTAGTATACTTTTTTTCATAATCCCAAAAACAACACTTGATTAATTTAATTAAACACATTAAACTAATAGATTTTTTTTAATTAACTAAAAGCATTTTTAAAAAGGGAAAACAAAAATAAAACTTTTTAAAA
>NW_026617822.1:0-15162 GCF_000801105.2 Raphanus sativus
GCTGATACTCATTGCACATCACCATCATGCCTTGTACTCTTCTTTGGAACTGGATCTTGGTCTCTCCCCCTTTACACCAACTTCTTGTTGGGTTAAAGTGCTCGGACACACCAGATCTCCTTGATAGATACAAGTACCTGATACATCATTCCACAAGTGTATCAGTCCTCAAGAGATAAACCTATCATGAAGTATGTAAAGAATGTAAAGTATAAGATCAGGTTTACTCCTTGTTTCTATGGTGAGGAGTGGACTTGCTTTAACTCGCCACTTGAATCCCTCACTGCTGGAACTGTCCTTGGTCATTGAAGCCTCTTTAACACTCCCCCTCAAGCTTGAGACCTCTTTCAAGGAACAAGCTTGAACAGTTTGATGGCTTCATGATCCGGAACAACAAACCATTGCAACTCATACAAAACCATTGCAACTCATCTTCATAACTCGCCACCTTGATGGTATGCTGGTGGATACCTCAGCTCCCTCTCCAATCATCTCACACTAGAGACCGCATTGATAGAGTAACCTTCTTCACACACAGCCAAGACTGCTCTGAACAATCTCTTGAGTAAACACGCCACTGCTTAAACCCGGGTTGGCTCCTTCTCAGATGCTTGCAATGATAAGGAGGAACAGGTTCATTGAGCTTGCAAGATCTTATGGAAGCTCACTTGAATCCCCACCTCAAGCTTGACTGAGTCTAGGATGTTCAAGCTTGAAGTGAGCTTCAGTAAGACCTCAAATTGGGAGCGCACCACCACCTACAGCTGCGCTTAAGCCAACCAATCTGCCATAGCCTCCAGCTTCAATGCCACCAGGTCACCAGCCCTCCAAGACTTAAGTGATGACCTCTCCTTGTGTATCTTTGTCATGACCAGGAGCGCATCACTTCCCACAGCTGCGCTTTCTCAACCGGACAGATACACAAGCCACTCTCCATTGCTTCATCAATGGGTTTCAAGTTCTTCCTCTTCTACTCGGATGGATGGTGAGTAAAGAACACATCTTGTGAACCTGAAACAACACTCAAACTCCAGCAAAGATAAGACACAAGCATTGAGATCAAACCTTGACTAATCATCAAGTTTGATCTCCAATGTCTCGAGCTATAACACAAGACTGAAACAAGCATTAGCAAGTACACATCTTTGCAAGCAACATCACTCAACACTCCACTTTAAGATCGGTTTCAATTCAGAAAGCTAACAGGTTTAGACAACTTCTAACACCCTAATAGACAATCATTATGAACCGGCTTCAGGAACAACTCTCAATCACCAAACCAAACTCATTAAACAACCTGGGACAGATCCTAAACAATTCATATCTAGCAATCTTTAACACATCCTCAGGCTTTCAATCACAACACCACATCACAACCTGTTCAATACAATATTCAGTTCACATACACAAGCTTCACAACAAGAGAAAAGAGGTTTCTTACAGCCAAGGAACTAGTGTTAGTTCCTTGAAACTCCATAGAACATGGCAAGGCAGTGAGCTTTTGGTGTCGACCCCAACTTCTCCTCCTTCCATAGACCTTTCTCTTGTACTTCTCCATGTCAAAGACTCCACCTTTTCTTCATGTTAAACTCGCCACACCAGTACCAGATGAAAGCTATCACCTTTCTCTTGGACAGTGAATAAGAACCATCTTGGATAAGGCTTTGAAGCTTTGGCTGATCAGACCACTTCTAGCCTTTGCTTCCAAGAGTCTTCCTTCTTCTCATGGGCGTCATGAGAGAGTGTAGAACGACCAGAGACAGCTTCTGGACACCATGGATGAGCACACCTTCTTTTGAAGAGTTGAACAGCCTGTTTGGACCATGGAGCTTCTTCTTGGCTTGAAACGACATGGGAGGAGCTTGTGTGCTTTGCGGAAGCTAAGAACCAGATTCAGATGAACCTGGCTCTGATACCATGTGAGTTTTTACAGAGATCTCAACTCTAAATGTGTGTGAGTGTGTAAACAACTCCAATGGAGCAAGATAAAGATTTGTTTGGTGATTTAAAGAGAGATAGATTAAGGTCAGTGTTATGAGTGATTAAGTATGAACTCAAATCAGAATGGAGACTTGGAGAGATTAAAAGACTAAGAAAGGGTAGACTAAAGTATCTGATTCAAGAACACACTTTTATTTCATGAAGGAGAGGGGTTTTCCCCCATACTCTCTTAAGAGTTTACATATCGCCAACTACAAGCTTATTTATAAGCTTTACACATCTGGTTAAATACCTTAATCTAATGGATAGAAAAACTTGAGAGAAATGGATGGTGTAGATCTTCTGGACTTGTTGCAATCTGAGTGATTGATGCTCATTGGAGGAGAGAAGCTGCTGTCTGATTGGTTTAATTCAAAATGGGGAAGGCTGGACTGTGATTGGCTCTCCTTAGGCTCCTCCAAATCTGTCCATGCATCTGTCCAGGTTCATGGTCGTGTCTCCTGATAATGTATGGATTAAGAGAGTATGAGTGGAGATTTGTTAAGAACTATATGAAGAACAAAGAGATAACCGAGAGAGAGACAAGAAAGAGAGAGAGAGAGGTTTGCGCAAAGTAACAAGAGAGAGATGAGGAAAATATTTCCCTTGCTTGATTCAGAACATGTTACAAGATATTTAAGGACCAACACATGAGCAAATCGACAATAACAGATACAATAAACTAATGAGAGATAGTACAAGAAGAATAAACAAATAGGAGAGAGACTGGTCGATCTTGGCTCGGCCAGACGAGTGATAGTGACCGTTCACAACGGTTCTCTGCCTCTGATCTTCCTTAGACAGACCCGTGACTTCTTCCTCAACGACTCTATTCTTCTTGTATCGACATCCCCTCTTGTTTCTAGTCAATGTATCCTTCCTTGGTGATTTAAATAAGACTCTTCCTTGCCTTGCACGACACACAATAGTAAACCATCAACTCTTCATGCGCATGCATTGTCTCTTATTCATCACCACTGTCTATGCTAGCTTCATGTCTTCACTCCTTATTATTGCTTCATGTCAACACTCCCCCTCAAGCTTGACCATAGGTATTGATCAAGCTTGGAAACCATGAAGCATTCCCTCATTAAAACCTTTACTTGGAAAAACCACTTGGGATAAAAACCAAGCAAAGGAAAAAGAGTAGAATCCTTCATGACTAAGGGGATCAGTGACAGGTGAGGTCTATGAGTCCAAGCTTAGGATGGATGAACTCACAAACCTTGCTACTGGCTGCCTTGGTGAAGATGTCAGCCAGTTGATCCTCACTCCGAGTGTAGCATGGAAGGATCACTAGCTGCTCCACTGCTTGTCTTACTTTGTGGCAGTCCACCTCTATGTGCTTAGTCCTCTCATGGAAGACTGAGTTGCTTGCGATGTGTATTGCTGCTTGGTTGTCACAATGCATGGTCATTGGTGTACTGATCTCAATGCCCAAATCCTTGAGTAGACCTTTGATCCATATCAGCTCACTGGTAAGTTTCCTCATTGCTCTATATTCTGCTTCAGCACTTGAGCAAGATACCACCTTTTGCTTCTTACTCTTCCATGTGACTAGATTCCCTCCAATGAATGTGCAATACCCTGTGGTTGATCTTCTGTCTACTCTGTCTCCAGCCCAATCAGCATCACAATATCCCACAACTTCAGTACTCTTGTTACACGCCATCCAAACTCCTTGACCTGGCGCCTCTCTTAAGTATCTCAAGATCCTTTCTACCATGTTCCAATGGTGCACCTTAGGAGCTCCCATGTGTTGACTCACTTGGTTCACAGCAAAGCACACATCTGGTCTGGTAATGGTTAGATAGATGAGCTTGCCCACCATTCTTCTATACTTCTTGATATCTTGAAATGGAGTAGATTCATACTCCCCCTCTCGCAGCACCTTGTAGCCTTCTTCCAATGGTGTTTTGGCCTGTCTACTTCCAATGGTTCCTGCCTCATTCAAGATATCAAGTGTGTACTTCCTTTGAGATATGAACAGCCCCTCTTTAGAGCGGCAGAATTCAATACCTAGGAAGTACTTTAACTCTCCCAAATCCTTAATATCAAAAGTAGATTTGAGAAAAGATTTAGTTGAGATGATACCTTCCTTGTTGCTACCAGTGATGATTATATCATCAACATACACCAGTATAACTATGATGCCTTCCTTGCTGGTGAGAGTGAAGAGAGAATGGTCTGCTTGAGACTTCACAAAGCCTCTTCCATTCAATGTTGAGCTTAACTTGTGATACCATGCTCTTGGAGATTGTTTCAATCCGTAGATGGCCTTCCTGAGTCTAAGCACATTTCCTGGTTTCACCATGTCTTCAAGGCCAGGAGGAGGTCTCATGTATACTTCATCATCTAACTCTCCTTGAAGAAATGCATTCTTCACATCCATTTGCCACAAATCCCACTCCAAGTTGACGGCAAGTGAGAGTAGGATTCTTATGGTGTGCAGTTTTGCCACTGGTGCAAATGTATCCAAGTAATCTTCACCATACACTTGAGTGTAACCTCTTGCCACCAGTCTGGTTTTCTTCCTCTCGGGCTTTCCATTGGCTCCATACTTGATTGTGAAGAGAAGCCGACTTGTCACTGCTTTCTTCCCTTTGGGAAGCTCACTTTCAAAGTATGTTCCATTCTTTTCCATAGCTCCCATCTCCTCTCCAACAGATGCTCCCCACTCTTCATCTTGTATGGCTTCCTCATATGTCTTTGGAATCCATTCTTGATCCAATTCGGTGATGAAGGCTTGATGTTCTGCTGGATAGTGAGCTAGTGAGCATACTGCACTGATTGGATGTGCCACGGCTTTAGCATTGAAGTAAACCCTTGTGTTGATCCATTCTGAAGCTGGTCTCCTGTTCCTTGTACTCCTTCTCAAGGTTTGTATTTGATCAGCTTGATTGTTGTCACTTGGTTCCTCATGAGTTTCTGTGGCTGCTTGTGGTTGTGATCCCATCTCTTCTTGATCATGGGATACTCCTGAGTTCTCTTCAGGCTGAACTTGCGCAGTTTGATCATCTCCATGGCCCCCTTCATGATCATGATGAGATACTCCAACTTCTTCCACTACTTCTTCAGCAGCCCGAGTGGAGGTCTCCCTGACCCTTTCTGATGCCTTTGGTAGACTGATGCCAAGTCTCTCCATAATGGTTCTCAGGTTGTTAGCTCTATCAGTGGCTGATTGAGAGAGATCTTTGAGCTCATCCCAACTCTTTTCATCATAGTAGCCGGTTGATTCCATGAACTTAACATCCCTTGATACCAGAACTCTTCTAGTCTCTGGTACATAACATTTGTAACCCTTCTGGTGGGTTGAATACCCAATGAACATTGCCTTTCTACTCTTGGCCTCCAGCTTGTTTCTAAGCTCTCCTGGAATCAAAACAAAACACACACACCCAAACACACGCAAGTGATCTATGGATGATCTAGTTTTGTTCAATACCTCATATGGAGTGGCATTGTGAAGAACTCTTGTTGGCGTGCGGTTGATAAGATAAGCAGCAGTAACCACTGCATCTCCCCAAAACCGCTTAGGCACATTGGAGTGGAACATCATGCTCCTGGCCACTTCCATCAAGTGTCTATTCTTCCTTTCTGCCACACCATTTTGTTGAGGTGTGTAAGGACAGCTTGTTTGGTGTATGATTCCGTGTGTAGCTAGGTGTTGTTTGAAGGCTGAGCTAGTGTATTCACCACCATTATCTGATCTAAGAATTTTAATCTTAACATTGAAATGGTTAGTGACATAATTCTGAAAATTTTTAAAGGCTTCTAGTACCCTATCTTTTGATTGCAGCAAAGTAATCCAAGTGTACTTAGACTTTTCATCTATAAAAGTCACAAAATACTTATGCTGTTCTCTAGATGCACAAGGAGCAGTCCAAACATCAGAATGGATTAAATCAAAGCAATTATCATAGATGGTCATTGATTTAGGAAACACATTTCTACAATGTTTTCCTAATATACAAGCCTCACAATCGCTTTTAAAAGTAATACTAGGCAACAGGATGTTCAAGGCATGAGAATGAGGATGTCCTAATCTAGCATGCCATATTACATCTTTAGGGAATTCAGAAACAGAATTGAAATAGCAAGATAAATCAGAAGCTGGTCTTGTGTCCTCAAGCAAGTACAAGTCTCCCTTGGTAACACCTTTTCCAAGCAACTTACTAGAATCAATATCCTGAAAAGACACACTGTTAGGCCTGAAAGTAACTTGACAATTCAAATCATTAGTCACTCTTTTAACCGACAGCAGGTTAGAAGCAAATGTGGGCATGTAAAAAGCTTTAGACACTTTGTCAAACAATTTTAGATCACCAACTCCTTCTATTGGAATTTTATCTCCATTTGCTATCATCACATTTCCTAAGGCAGGTTGAATGTTTTTAATCAAGCTTAAATCACTAATCATATGGTGTGATGCACCAGAATCAATAATCAGAGGTTTAGCAGTTTTAAAAACACTCATAGAGCTACCAACAGTGTGAGAAGCACTAAGAGAAGTACCAAGAGTTTTAGGTATACCAGATTCTTTTAAGGCCTTGATGAAAGCACTTAAGTCAGACTTTGTGATGATCTCATCTAGATTGGCCCTTGGTGTAGCATAGACTGATGCAGAGGTCATGGCACTCCCCACGCCACTGCTGCTTGCTCCCATAGGGTGTGGTGTGGTCGGCTCTGCCCCATCAGTTGAAAGGTTTGCTCTTGCATCCTGGTGCTGAGGGCGAGTTTCCCTGAACTTGTTTGGCTTCAAGTGAGGGTGAAGAAGCCAGCACTTGTCCTTTAGGTGACCTCTCTTCTTGCAATGGTCACAGATCAAGACTTTCTTCTCCTCTTGCTTGTATGCCTTGTTGGCCACAGCTTCTTCAGCCTGGTGAGCCATGTTCAGGTCTCCTTTGTTGCCAAATAAGCCCACTGATCCTTCCTCTTTCTGGATTTGAGCGCATACTTCATCCAGGTCAGGAAGCTTGTCAGATCTCAAGATATGCTTAATCAAGCTACCATAAGATGGGCTGAGGGTGAGCAGCAGTCCAAACACTTTATCCTCTTCACGCCTGGTTAGGAGAGTGGTAGGATCTGTTGTGTGTGGCCTTAGTATCTCCATCTCTGCCCAAAGAGACCTGAACTTGCCAAAGTGAGGTTGGAACTCTCCATCTCCTTGGTTAAGGGCGCCAATGGCTCTTTTCACTTCAAATACTCTAGTAAGGTTGGAGACATTTCCATAGACCTTGTAGAGAGTATCCCACAGCTGCTTGGTAGTCTCACAGTAGGAGTAAGACTCCATTATTGCTGGTTCAAGAGAGCTGAGGAGAGCTGAGAGCACCATGAGGTCTTCTTGACTCCATTTTTCTTCATCAGCTACCACCACTACCTCTTTTCCATCTTCTCCTTGGGTGATTTGCTTTGGAGCAGCTTCTGTTGTAGCATACTTCCATAAACCTCTTCCTCCAAGGGCTCTCTTCACCATCCTTGCCCAGAAGAGGTAGTTAACCCCTTTCAAGGTCACAGGTATGTTGAGATGTTTGTTGTTGTTGTTGTTTTCTTCCATTCTTCCTTCAGAATCGCCAAGAACTTTTCAAGAACAGGAGAGAGAAAGTTTAAAGAAAAAGATTGAAACAAGAACAGAGTGTTTGCGGAAGTTTGATTTAGGTTCAAGAGCTTTGTTGCTCTGATACCATGATAATTTGTATGGATTAAGAGAGTATGAGTGGAGATTTGTTAAGAACTATATGAAGAACAAAGAGATAAACCGAGAGAGAGACAAGAAAGAGAGAGAGAGAGGTTTGCGCAAAGTAACAAGAGAGAGATGAGGAAAATATTTCCCTTGCTTGATTCAGAACATGTTACAAGATATTTAAGGACCAACACATGAGCAAATCGACAATAACAGATACAATAAACTAATGAGAGATAGTACAAGAAGAATAAACAAATAGGAGAGAGACTGGTCGATCTTGGCTCGGCCAGACGAGTGATAGTGACCGTTCACAACGGTTCTCTGCCTCTGATCTTCCTTAGACAGACCCGTGACTTCTTCCTCAACGACTCTATTCTTCTTGTATCGACATCCCCTCTTGTTTCTAGTCAATGTATCCTTCCTTGGTGATTTAAATAAGACTCTTCCTTGCCTTGCACGACACACAATAGTAAACCATCAACTCTTCATGCGCATGCATTGTCTCTTATTCATCACCACTGTCTATGCTAGCTTCATGTCTTCACTCCTTATTATTGCTTCATGTCAACATCTCCCTTTGTCTTTACAGCAAAGGCCAGCCTGTCCCATGACCAAACTCTCCAATCACAGCTCAATGGCATCTTCTCGATTCTCCTTTGATGCCATCTGATCAGAACCTTATCCATATGACTAAACCTTCTTTATGAGACCCTATTCTTGCACATATTATGTAGAAGCTTTCCCGGGACATCTAGCTGCACCCTATTTTTGCACCAACTTCAAAACTCCTCAAATGGTCGAGTTGTGAAACTTTCGGGTCGACATGGTCCGTACGGTCCGTACACGTCCGTACCAAATCCGTACAGCCTGCTCCCTAAGTTTGCACACTCTCCCATATGCTCCCAAACATGCTTCTAAGTCCCTCCTGGACTTGGCCCTATCTTTGCACAACCATCAGAACACTTCTGGACACTCTCAGACACTCCTGAAGCCTTGATAGACAATCTTTGGAAGGCTTGCCCTATTCTTGCACCATACTCATTCTACACCCAACACCTTTGGTTTCTCATTCTTCTCTTCAAGTTAACATCATCTGGATAGAAGGTGGGATATCTTCTTGCTCACAACACTTATGAGATTTATTCAACTTCCTGATTATTCTCCACTGATTAGTGGTTCCAAATAAACTTCTTAGATCGTGGTTCATCCTGGTTTGATAAGAATCATGAAGATACTGCCATATGTCCGAACAGGCTAATCTGGAATCATCTGGATAGAAAGTGGGATATCTTCTTAATCACAACTCCTATGAGACTTATTCAACTTCCTGGTTATTCTCCACTGATTAGTGGTTCCAAATAAAGCTTCTTAGATCGTGGTTCATCCTGGTTGATAAGAATCATGAAGATATTGCCATATGTCCGAACAGGCTAATCTGGAATCATCTGGATATAAAGTAGGATATCTTCTTACTCTCTCCTGTGAGATTTATTCAACTTCCTGGTTATTCTCCACTGATTAGTGGTTCCAAATAAAGCTTCTTAGAAAGTGGTTCATCCTGGTTTGATAAGAATCATGAAGATAATGGCATATGTCCGAACAGGCAAATCTAGAATCATCTGGATAGAAGGTGGGATATCTTCTTGCTCACAACACTTATGAGATTTATTGAACTTCCTGGTTATTCTCCACTGATTAGTGGTTCCAAATAAAGCTTCTTAGATCGTGGTTCATCCTGGTTTGATAAGAATCATGAAGATATTGCCATATGTCCGAACAGGCTAATCTAGAATCATCTGGATTTAAAGTGGGATATCTTCTTACTCACAACTCCTGTGAGATTTATTCAACTTCCTGGTTATTCTCCACTGATTAGTGGTTCCCAATCAAGCTTCTTATATATTGGTTCATCCTGGTTTGATAAGATCATGAAGATATTGACATATGTCCGAACAGGCTAATCTGGAATCATCTGGATAGAAAGTGGGATATCTTCTTACTCACAACTCCTATGAGATTTATTCAACTTCCTGGTTATTCTCCACTGATTAGTGGTTCCAAATAAAGCTTCATAGATCGTGGTTCATCCTGGTTTGATAAGAATCATGAAGATATTGCCATTGTTGACATGAAGACATAAGGAGATCAGATATATCAAAGATGAGCTTGGATGGAGATGCCTTGTTCTACAAGTATGTGCATTGCCTCTCTCGGATTCAAATGATCCTAACCGCCACAAGGAAGTAAAGAGTAACTTGTCTGGGAAGGTTTAGGAGAAGGAGAATGCCGTTGGAAGGTCAGGACAAAGGAGAGATGTCGGCAGGAGTTGTTTAATATAAAGATCACATGTCTCTTTACCTTGGAGCCGTTCCTGAGCTGTCACTATCCAAGACCAGTCTGCGCAGTCTGAGCTTCTTTGTTTATCATTCTCCTTGTATGTCGATTTAGCTATTTATGTATGTGTGATGTTAACCAAATGGATCAAGGAAACAGTTTCCTCTTTCTTTACTTCTCTCTCGCGAACTCCTCTCTCTTTCTCTTGAATTCTCACAATGGTTATCATAATCTCCTCTTAATCTCTCCTTAATCTTTACATTCTCACATGGTATCAGAGCACTAAAAGCTCTTGGAACCAATTCTCTTATTTTCTTTTCTTACTTTTCCGCAAAACTCTGAATCTTTCTTTTCTATTTTTGGCAAAGTTCTTGGTGTTCTTCACTTGTTCTTGATTTCCAGCTTAAAAATTTGCCAAAAATGGAAACTCACTCAAAGATGGTGTCCGATACCAGTAACTCTAAAAGGTCCAAATTACTTGCTATGGTCAAGGCTTGCCAAGACAGCACTAGGAGGCAGAGGTCTTTGGGAGTGCGTGGAGGGCAAGGCTACAACCAAGACTGTCCTAGGAGAGGATGACAAAGAAGAGGCTAGTGCGGCTGAAGGTGATAGGAAGAAAGGTCAGGAGGACCTCATGGTGCTTTCAATCATTCAAAACAGCCTAGATGCGCCTATCTTAGAAGCTTATTCCTACTGTGAAACCTCCAAAGAACTTTGGGAAACACTTAAGAAAGTGTATGGGAACATCTCCAACATCAGTAGGGTGTTTGAAGTCAAGAGGGCTATCAACACTCTCTCCCAAGAGGACACTGACTTCTCTACTCACTTTGGGAAGTTCAGGTCACTTTGGGCAGAGATGGAGATGTTGAGGCCATCCAGTGTTGACCCGGAAGTGATTAATGAAAGAAAAGAACAAGATAAGGTGTTTGCCTTGCTCTTTACTCTCAACCCGGTGTATGGTGATCTGATTAAGCACATTTTGAGGAGCGACAAGCTTCCATCTCTAGAGGAGTTGTGTGCTCAGATACAAAAGGAGCAAGGATCAGTGGGGCTATTTGGAGGAAAGGGAGAGCTCATCCTTGCAAACAAAGCTGATGGTGTAGAGGCTCCTGTTGAAGGCGCAGCAAACAAAGGACACTACAAACCTGGAGACAAGAAGGTGTGGGAGTGTGACCACTGCAAGAAGAAAGGTCATGGGAGAGACAAGTGCTGGATTCTCCACCCACACCTCAAGCCCCAGAAGTTCCGAACTGATGCAAAAGCCAACTTCTCTGGTGATGTGGGAGAGACCTCTACCCCTATGCGCGCCAAGGCTACTAGTGATGGAGCACACAATGAGAATGTCAAGAAATCTGACATTGAAGCTCTCATCAAAGCCTTAAGGGAGTCTGGTAAAAACACTTGGTTATTCTCTAAATGCATCATATAGATTGTCTAGTGCTCCTCATGCTCTTACAACAAATAAGAATGCATCTAGTAGCATCAAACCTTTGATAATAGACTCTGGCGCCTCTCATCATATGATTAGTAATGCTGAGTTAATTGAGAACATTAAACCTGTTTTAGGACATGTTAAAATTGCTAATGGTGATAGAATTCCCATTCAGGGTGAAGGAACCATTAATTGTTTGATAGAGATACCAAAGCATTTTATATGCCATCTTTTGCATCAAATTTGCTTTCTGTCAAAAGAGTTGCTACTGATTTACATTGCAATGTAATATTCAGTCCTAATGAGGTTATGTTTCAGGATATTGAGACTCTTAAGTTGATTGGCAAAGGTGTTACAAAGGGACTTGTACCTACTTGAAGACATCAAGACCAGTTCAAATTTATCTGCTTTTAGTTCAATTCCTGTCTTAGATAATGATGTATTGTGGCATGCTAGATTAGGTCATCCTCATTCTCGTGCCCTTGAACATTTTATTACCCAATGTTGTGTTTAAAAATGATGGCTGTGAAGCTTGTATCCTTGGTAAACACTGCAAAACTGTCTTCCCAAAATCGTCTACCATTTATGAAAATTGCTTTGATCTCATACATTCTGATGTCTGGACTGCACCATGCATATCTAGAGAGAATCATAAGTACTTTGTCACGTTTATTGATCAAAAATCCAAGTATACTTGGCTGACTATGATTCAAACTAAAGATAGAGTGCTTGATGCGTTTTATTAATTTCCAGAACTACATAACTAATCATTTCAATGTTAAGATAAAAGTATTCAGGTCAGATAATGGGGGAGAATATACAAGCAAAGCATTCAAAAGCCATCTAGCTAAACATGGGATCATTCACCAAACTAGCTGCCCATACCCCCCACAGCAAAATGGAGTTGCTGAGAGGAAGAACAGGCACCTAATGGAGGTGGCGAGATCCATGATGTTCTATACCAACTGCCTAAACGATTTTGGAGTGATGCTGTGATGACTGCATGCTATCTCATCAATCGGACGCCTACAAGAGTGCTTGAGGACTCCACACCATATGAGGTATTGAACAAAAGAAAACCATCCATTGATTACTTACGGGTCTTTGGGTGTTTGTGTTTTGTATTAAGGCCAGGTGAGCACAGAAACAAGCTAGAGGCAAGAAGTATCAAGGCAGTGTTCATTGGCTACTCAAATACACAAAAGGGGTACAAGTGCTATGTACCAGAGACTAGGAGAGTCATGGTGTCCAGGGATGTGAAGTTTGTTGAATCAAGAGGCTACTTTGAGGAGAAAGATTGGGAGAATCTCAAAGATTTATCTCAAGAAGCCTCGGATAGAGCACTGAACCTGAAGCATATTATGGAGAGTCTTGGCATCAACATGGGTCAGGGATCAGCACCAGTGATTCTTGAGGGTGAGCAAGTTATTCATCCTAATCCTGAAGGGGGGAATCAAGAGGGTTCTCACACTGGTCAAGAGGGATCAGATGAAACAAGAGAGGTTCAAGAGGGAACACACACTGATCAAGCGCAAGAGGTTCATGATCAGGATGAAAACAATCAAGGTGTGCCATCAGTACAAGAGCAAGAGGCTGTACCTGATGAAGTTGAAAGTATAGAAGAAGTCCAGCCGCTTAGGAGAAGCACAAGGGTCAGGAATCCACCATCAAACTGGAGCCACACAAGGGTATATTTTAACAGCCAAGCAGTTGCTCATCCAACTCAAGCAACATGCTCCCTAGCTCAATACCCTAAGGATCATCAAGTGTTCATTACCAACCTTGATGAGGCTTACATACCAAGGACATATGAGGAGGCTATGGCAATCAAGGAATGGAGAGACTCAGTAGAAGATGAGATGGGGGCTATGGAGAAGAATGGAACCTTCTTTGAGAGTGAGCTTCCCAAAGGCAAGAAGGCAGTGACCAGCATGCTTCTGTTCACAATCAAGTATCTAGCTAATGGGAAACCTGAAAGGAAGAAGACCAGGCTAGTAGCAAGAGGCTACACCCAAGTGTATGGTGAGGATTATCTAGAACATTTGCGCCAGTAGCAAAGTTACACACCATAAGAGTTGTGCTCTCTCTTGCTGTGAATTTGGAGTGGGATCTTTGGCAAATGGATGTCAAGAATGCATTCTTACAAGGAGAGCTAGAAGATGAAGTATACATGCGCCCACCACCTGGAATGGAAAGCATGGTCAAGCCTGGAAATGTTTTGAGATTGAGGAAGCAATATATGGTCTAAAGCAATCTCCAGAGCCTGGTATCTCACAAGCTGAGTTCAACACTGAATGGAAGGGGTTTTAGGAAATCTGAAGCCGACCACACCTTGTTCACTCTGACCAGCAAGCAGGGATCATTGTTATACTCATCTTGTGGATGATATAATCATCACAGGCAGTGACAAAGAAGGGATCGACTCAACCAAGGTGTTTCTCAAAGCAACATTTGACATCAAGGACTTGGGAGAGCTCAAGTATTTCCTTGGGATTGAGATATGCAGATCAAAGGAAGGGTTGTTCCTGTCTCAAAGGAAATACACTCTGGATTTGTTAAAAGAAGTTGGTGATCTTGGCGGAAGAGTGCTCTAAAACACCACTAGAAGATGGATACAAAGTGATGCGTGAGGGGAGATTGAAGACAAGGCTTATGGAGATGTGAGCACTATAGAAGAATGGTAGGGAAGCTGATATACCTCACTATCACAGACCTGATGTGTGCTTTGCAAGTCAACAGGTGAGCCAGCATATGCAAGCTCCCAAGATGCATCATTGGAACATGGTGGAGAGGATACTAAGGTATCTAAGAGAGGCGCCAGGACAAGGAATATGGATGGGGTGCAACAAGAGCACTGAGATAGTTGGGTATTGTGATGCTGATTGGGCTGGAGACAGAATTGATAGAAGATCAACTACTGGTTATTGCACATTTATTGGAGGCAACTTGGGTGACTTGGAAGAGCAAGAAGCAAAAGGTGGTTTCATGTTCAAGTGCTGAGGCAGAGTATAGAGCCATGAGAAAGCTCACAAGTGAGCTGATTTGGATCAAGGGACTGCTTAAGGACTTGGGAGTAGAGACTACCTCACCAATCACTATGCATTGTGATAACCAGGCGGCTATACACATTGCCAGCAACTCAGTCTTCCATGAAAGAACCAAACACATTGAAGTAGACTGCCACAGGTTAGACAAGCAGTGGAGCAGAAGTGATATTGCCATGCTACACACGAAGTGAGGGCAGCTTGCTGACATCTTCACAAAGGCAGCAAGCACTAAGGTCTGTGAGTTCATCCATCCACGGTTAGGACTCATAGACCTCTCATGTCACTGATCTCTCCTCCATGAGTGTCTCTACTCTTTTTCCTTGGCTTGGTTTTTGTCCCATTGGGTTTTGCCAGCTAAGGTTTAATGAGGGATTGCTTCATGGCTTCCAAGTTGACTTGTTCCATATGGTCAAGCTGAGGGGAGTGTTGACATGAAGGCATAAGGAGATCGATATATCAAAGATGAGCTTGGATGGCGATGCCTTGTTCTACAAGTATGTGCATTGCCTCTCTCGGATTCAAATGATCCTAACCGCCAAAGGGAGTAAGAGTAACTTGTCTAGGAAGGTTTTAGGAGAAGGGAATGCCGTTGGAAGGTCAGGACAAAGGAGATGATGTCGGGCAGGAGTTGTTTAATATAAAGATCACATGTTCTCTTTACCTTGGAGCCGTTCCTGAGCTGT
>NW_026617823.1:0-15159 GCF_000801105.2 Raphanus sativus
AATACATTGTCTAAACAATAGTAGTAGTAATAGAAATAAATATTTAAAATACTATAAAATAGATCATTTACTCCAAAAATGCACTAAAATCCATTTATATATTTGGATACTCATAACTTTTGTTGTTGATAAGATCTCACATAATTTTTAGTCGATTATTCTCTTAGATGATTGAATTTTATGTCATTTACAAAAAAATCAGATAAAAATATATATAGTGTTTTAGACTTTTAGTTATATAAATATAAATTTAAATAAATAATTTATATATAAATAATAATTTGAGTATTCTTATTTTAGTTTGGTTTTAAGTATTTAATATTTATGTATTGAGTATATTATAATTTGAAAATTTGATGGTTACCTCTATTTTCAACCTTTAAAAATATTTTTCTCCAGCAGTCATCTCTATTTTTACTGTAAAAATATTTTAAAGTATATCATTTGTTTTATTTTACAATAATAAACAACAAACAATCAATATTATTAAAAAATAATTATTTAAAAAAAAATACATAACACACATAAATAAAAATAAGCGACATATCAAACATAATATTTAAATATAAAACTTTATGCATGATTTAACAGTTTTCACGCTTATTCTACTAAAACTGCGTTTGTTTTCAATAAAAGCATCAGTTGTATTGTACTGCATTTTCATTTTGTACCATTTATAAAACCTAACTTGTGAGGACTATTTATTTTGATCCGTATAATTTCACTGAAAATTATGATATAGAAAAATAATGTCTATTTTATTAAAACAGAAATATTGTGCTGGACCTAACATTTATTTTGTAAGTTTTTTAAATTAAATACACTTTTCTACATTATAGTTTAATTTACATTAAATCACTAATGTTTCTTTCTTTATACTACTATCTATGTTTCTAAACAATATACTCATTTTCAATATTACTATCAATGTTTCCAAACAATATTTTTTAATATTACTATCAATGTTTCCAAACAACAGAGTAATTAATCTTACGTATTTTGTATCTATTATTTTCTCTATCAAAATTTTGTTGAAACTTCATAAATTATAAATTATAAATTCATAATTTCATAAATTGCAAAATAATAAATTTTTAAAATTTGGATAAGAGATTATAAATTATGAAACTATAACAAATTAAATCAAACTAGATTACATATCGGTCATTCATCAGTTTAATCGGTTAGTCTCGGGTTTTAGTGATTTTTTAAATATAGATATTTTTAAAAACTTAAATTAAATTGCCGGATTCCCGGATCAAACAGTATAAACACTGGTTCAGATCGAATTTAAAACATTAATTTAAATGCAAAAATATTTTAAATTCACAAATTCTTTTCAATTAACAAAATATTTATTAAATTATTAGTAAAAAATTCATCGTAAGATATTTTGCGTGCTGGTTTTGTACTTAGGCGAAAAAGAACCCCCCCCAAAAAAAAAAGGAACAACCCTTTATCTCTGCCAACTCTTTATCCTGCCCATAATGTTTTCGTTGATGACTTTTTGTATTATAAAAAGTTATCATAAAATTGGTATTTCTCTTTCACTTTCTCAGAGACCAGAATCCTCTAGAGCTTCCTAAGCCAATGCAACTGAATAAAGCTGATACTTAAAAAATAGTTTTACTTGTAGGCTACTCCATTGATATGAGGTCTTGTTTCCACGGGAAGCTATGCAATAACATGGTCTCTGTTCCGACACCACCACTGAAACCAGCTTCTCAGAGTTAACATAGGGGGAGGTCGGCGACCCCCCATAGCTCATCAGATTTTTTAATAAATATTAAATTTAAATTTAGATAATATTATAAAATGTATATTAATATATTGAATTTAAATTTGTTTATTTTCAGAATAGTTTTTAAAATTAATAATTGTAGCTTAAAAACAAAATTTTGCCCAAGGACCCCTAGTTGTATTGAGTCGGCTCTGGCTTCTCAAGATGCACATTTTCTGCTACCGTGGATCCAACAGTTTCTGCAACACCTGAAGAGAGATCCATCTGCAACCCACAAAATAATTTAGGTTCTTATGCAATTTGATATGGTTATATCTCTCTATTCATGTCTACTTATGTATATGCACATATTTATTATGTAATTCTGCTCCAACATGTTCTAAGAAGATGAAACACCCTCCTTGCCTCAGCAGTCGCTTTATTTCTGAAAATATCATCAAAAGTCTTGAAAATGGTTTATGTGTTTGCGTAGATAGATCAGCAGTGATGCTTTTATTAGTAGGAAGAAAGAACTACCATTGAGTGTTTGAGTTACATCAGAGACAGTACATAGAACAAGTGTTGCAACTACAGCCTTCACTAAACCATCATCTTGTTGGAACTCAATTAATACATATGTTAAAATTGAAATGTATTTAAACGAGAAATGTTTGTCTAATGCTGTTGTTTTAATAGCACAAAATAGATACCGTGGAGAAGTCTAACACGGTTGATAAGCATAGACAATTATAAAAAATGTGAATTTATACTAAACCAAACGTGCATACTAAGTTGAGTCAATCTAAACTAGGTCTTGAGTTCGACTTAGATAATAGTTTGGGTATATGGATCATGATCCAACAAACTATTTTTATATCAAAATTTTATTTTATGTAATTGATCACTACAAAAAAAATTTGATTATAAAAATAAACAATTCTTTTAGAAAATAAACTTTGTCAAAAGTCATTAGTTATTGTTAAGCATTCGTCTTGGTCACCAAGTACAAAAATCTCTTTAATTTTGGATAATTTTGTTGTTAATGCTAAAAATTAATGCAGTATTTATCTCCACTAAGTCAAAAACGTTTTTGGCTTTTTCTTAGGCTATGTAATGCTCCTCTCATTCCACGAACAAATGTGTGAACAACAACAATCTCTTTACTTTTTTACTTACTAGGGATATAGCCCCGCGCAAGCGCGGAGTCGTGAATGTCCAAAAGAATTTTCGATTTGTGTTCATGAATTCGACATCTAACAACGTTTTTTGAAAGAATATTTCAGACATACACCATATATCCACTCAGATCCAACATCTGATATGCTGACTAATTGACATCCTAATTAGCTATCCAGTAAATCTGCAACCTGTGTAAATATAAGAAAATAATAATCTATCCCAATTTAGAAACTCCACAAAATAGTAAAACCATTTATTAAACATAGCGCAATAATATATACATACCCAGAAAAATAGTCAAAGCGAGATTTTTTAACAGAAATTAAAAATGGATCTCCATGAGCTCCTCTCAGATCTATGCGAACTCTCTCGATCCGGCCAAAAAGTTGTGTTTATTTTTCATTGGTTTTTCCTGTAGTTATCAGCTGTGTAAACAATTTTGTTCGCGTCCTCCTTGAAACTACCAGTGTGTTCTAATTCAAATTTGAAGTATGAGAAATTAGTGAATCCCTCCATGGCGTACAGGTCTCAGCGGACAACTTCAGAAAGTAGAACAAAGAACATAGAAAAATTATTCTAATCAAATTTTCAATAGGACTATGAAATTATATCAATTTAAGGAGTTTCAATGATATGTGACACTGAATAGAGCGGTTTAGAGTGTAATGGTTTATCATTGAATGTGAGAGTTAAGCGACAAAGTGAGAGAATCCTATGCCATATTCAAAGACAGTGCAAAAGAATAGACGATTATGAAGCTTTTGGGTATGTGTGATGCATCAGCCTCACCTTTTAAAGGTTATTTAGAAACTGAGTGCCATAGGCCGCAAGTTAATTTAAAATGACCCAACAATCATTAATTCATTACATAATCACGTTCGAAAACTCACTGCCGAGGGCCGTAAAATCACCGGAAAAACGTAATTCGGACTCCAACGATGACGATTTAAACTGACTCAGTCCAAAAACTAAAATTCTTAAAAACTTAATTTTTCATTCATTTCATCCTATAATCGAGTAGAATATTTAAAAATTCATGAAGTTTTCATGAAAATGGCAAAAATGAAGAAACTGATGTATAACTCTTGAAAAATTATGAGCTGTCGGAGTCAATATTGCAGAAAGTCTAAAAGTCTAAAGAAGAAGACGACTTGTAAAAATCATAATTGCCTTTCATTAAATTTAATCATAAAAAAATACAAAACGCACATGTTCTATATTCGAACCCGGGTTGTGAGCTTCTTTAATGATACATAAACCACTGCACTAAGTGATATTTAGTGATATTCATATAAATACATACTATTTTAAAACACAAATATAAAGATGGGTCCCACAAACATTTATTAAAATCTGATGTGGACACCTAAAAAAGAGAAGAAAGTGTCTCATTATATATATGATTTTCTTTATTTATTTTTCATTCGTCAATGAAATACACATAAAATAAAAATATGATAGGTTTCTTATTCAAATGATGTGAATAGAAGAAAGATGCAGTTTAACTTCAATTTCGTTTTTTTAACAAAGCACATAAATAATAAAAAGGATATATATATTCTATATATAAACAAATGTTTTATTATTTGTATTTATTTATTAACATATATATATAAAATTTAATATATAATTTACAAAATAAATTGAAAAATAAAATAATTTAGACATCATTATTCAATAATAATTTTATTATAGTTATATTTTTATCAAATGATTAAAAATAATTTTAAACAACATAAACTGATTATTTAGTACCATTTTCACAAAACAACATAAAATTATAATTTTGTGACTATTTTAAAACAAAATAAATATATAAAAATGTGAGGCTAATCAAAAATATAAAATAATGTTTTTACGATGAATATTGGTTTGACTAAATGATTATAATTTTTTGTAACAAAAATTAATAATATACTATCAACTTTATTTTTATTTTATAATTACTAACTGAAACTGAATAAACAATTCAATCAATGTTAGAATGAAAATTAAACTTATTAATATGCTTGATATGAACTGAATATAAGCAAATTGATGGGGAGAAAAAATATAAGTTTTTGGTCTAACTATCTTATGAATTTCTCAATACTTCCATTTTTTAATTTATCAAAACAACATATATCAAATTATACACAATATTACTAAATATATTATTCAATCTAAGAAAAATATAACTAACAAGGTTATTCTTATTTTAGTCTAATTTTAATAAAATATTTTGATTTATTTCAAAAAATATAACCTAATTCACCATAATATGAATTACCAAACTAATCAAATATGATGTATCAAATCAACCAATTATTATGATTTAATTATTTTATATATTCGTAAATGTGCATGAATTTTAAAAATATTACAAGTTATGTGTATTAATGCAACTTTAATTTAATAGTTTTTCCTATTTTTTCTGAAACGGCATATATCATATATAAAAAATTACAAAATATATGTGCGAATATAAGAGGATGAATTAAAAATTTATCAAAAAAGACAGTTTGAACTGGGCTGCTTGAAGTTAAGAAAGCGATGATTCAACTTTTAACGTAATTAGAAAATAAATAAAAATCATTTCTCAATTTAAAAGAATAAAATTAACTCAATATACAAAAATAAATATTTGAACTAATATGACATATTATATTTAGAAATCACATATCTAATTAAGACGGTAACATAATCATACTTAATACTATTTTTATTTATTTAGCATACATATACATTACAAAATAACCTAATACTTATAAACAAACAAAAGAAAATATTTAATAATTCTCATAGTTTAATTATTTCATAAATGTTTATACTTGTGCATGAGCACAGAAAAATCACCTAATAATGAAATATACAATATGTCAGAAAAAGCCACATTTTTGGTAAAACATCTCTAATTTAGTATAGTCAACAATACTTTCTATGTTCATAAATAAGTGTCACTCAAACATTTTTCATATAAATTAGGAAAGTGACGGAAATATATGTAATTTATGATTAGTGACACCTTTTTGACTAATAGTAAGATAGATAAAATGATTTATATCAATGTAGTTTGCAATTAATTTTCAGATGAAAGAAAATATAATTTGATTGTAATTGTAAAGTAACATTTTTTGTATAATAAAAAAAAGCTAAAATAATATTTATTATGAAACAAAATGAGTATTTTGTGAGTGTAATCAGGGGCTAATCCAAAATCATTTTTCAATGGGTGCACAAATGATAAAATAGGTGTAAACTTAGATATAATTATAGGTGAAGACATCAAATTTGTTAAAAAAATATACAAAGAATTAAATTATCACAGGGACAAGTGCACCCACAATCCTCTACCTAGGTTTGCCAATGAGTGTAATGTGTCCAGTTAAGCATTTAGAGCATTTCCAATGTATTACTCCAAATTTTACTCCAAAATTGTGCAACTCCAAAATGGAGTGATGTTTTACTCCAATGTATTACTCCATTTTCTACTCCAAAATAGTTAATAATTGTTAATAATGTCATATACTTATAAAAATTTACCAATTAACCTCAACTATTTTATATTTGCAAAAATACTTTAAAATATAATTTATTAAAATTAACATTTATTATTAAAAGGTACAAGAAATCATAAAAATAGAATAAAACATAATATATAAGTTGGTTCAATAATGAACATTAGAATATTTTTTCCACAAATGATCAACTAGTTAATGCATTTCGTATTGAAAAATGAACTTCTTTATCTTTGATATTTCTAAATCGGCAAAAAAAATTTGAAATCGGACATTTTCATTTTTTGCAATTTCGATCTCTGGAGGTAGAGCTTCTCTTGCAACTTCAATTGGTGCATCGACTTCACGTTCATCATCAATTATCATGTTGTATAAAATTATATATGTAGTCATGATATCATATAACATATTTTTTTTTCAAAAACGAAAGGTCATTTCACAATACCGAAGCGCGAATATCAGATTATTAAATAATGAAATATCTTGTTTTTTATGTTATTGTATCAATTTGATATATTATTTAAGTAAGAAATAAAAACATTAAAAATTTAAAAGACCATTTCATAAATAAAAAATTTCAACTCCAAAATGGAGTAATGTGTAAGATTACTCCATAAATGGAGTAACCCTAGCCATTACTCTATTTTGGAGTTAAAAATGGAGGGAGTTTGAAGAGGATTTTACTCCAAAATGATGTTTGGAGTAGAAAACGGAGTAGGGTTGGAGATGCCTTTACTAGAGATCGATAAGTAAAAATACTTTCCATTATTTTTGAAAAAGACAAAACTTTCCATTATTTACGAAAATAAATTTTCTATTATAGTATGCATACATAACATCAAGAGACATTTATTAACTCTTCATAACATCAAGAGACATTTTTAAAAAGAGAAGCACTTTGGATTTGTTTTATGCCATAAGTGACATAAATATTTTGTATTTGTTGACGAGAACTAATAGAAAAATAATAGAGATATAACTAGACTACTAGTTATGGTAGTGGTAGTTGTGTGGAGTTGGTTAGTGCATAGTATGTGGGGTTTAATGATGGCTGTCAATTTCAAAAAAAAAAAAGATGGCTGTCGGATTTCACGAAATGAAGATGGCTGTCTGATTTCACAGTTGCGAAATTGGTTTTTGTTTTTGTGGATGCTCTCTTTGGTAAACATGCTTTGGTGGATAAGTTACATGGAGGGTTATGATGTAATCACAAAATGAGTTAATAACGACATCAACAATATATGGACAAGTTCTTTTAGATACAAGATACATGTATTGTTGATGATTTATGTAACCAATTGAATTTTTATTATTTTTGTTTATAATTAAATAAACTAGTTTTAAATTGTAATTTAAAAATACTTTTAATAAAAAATAATTTTCCTTAATATTTGTGCATTAAAGTAAAACATCAGGTAATATGGAACAAAGTGAATAGTAACTACAGTGAAATCTCTATAAATTAATAATGTTGGGACTACACCAAAACTAAAATTTTTTATTAATTTATAGAGATTATTAATTTATCGAGATACTAATTGAACCAAAAACTCAATTTGAAACTATGAAATTATATTAATTTATAGAGATATTAATTTATATATTATTAATTTAAAAAGATTATATTGTATATGGACAAGTTTTCGGGGACGAAGTCATGTGCAAAGGCAGTAGTATTTTGAATGAGTTTTGTGTAGACTGGTTAGTGTAAATCTCATCAAATTTTACTCCTTTTCTTATTTTTTCTTTGGTCTCTTCCAGTTTAAACAATCATTAACCTAACAACAATTTCTTATATGTTCTTTCGTCGGAGAGATGGGATCTTTGAATCCGTCAACATAATTGTGAAAATCAGTAACATCCACCTCTAATACAAAAGTTCCACCGTCGACTCCACCAAAACTCCATCCAAAGAAAAATGATCGGATAAAAGCCAGCCAGTAGCTAGTGATATCGCTAGACCAATAACAGAAACATGGCCCGATCTTGTGATTTTGAAATAAGAAATAAGTACCATTGAATGTTTGAGTAATGCCAAACCTACCTAGACTTATCACTCGTGAACTTTTTTTTTTGTAACGCCAACTTTCGAAGTAATTATTTTGTGTACTAAAAGAGCCACAAAAGAACCAACCCTTTAACCTAGCACTAATGTTCTTCATTGATGACTTATTGTTTTTTCCGTCTAAAAGCCTTCCACACCATTTATAGTTTTATGCATTTGAGCAGAGCCGATACTTGGATATAGAGTTTTACTTGTAAGCTACTCCATATATATGTGGTCTTGTTATCCACGGGAAACTATACATTGACACCGTCTCTATTTCAGCACCACCGCTGAAACCAGCTTCCAAGATGCACTCTCTCGTGTTTCTTGTCAAATGGCATCCATCTGCTAATATCTGCTGCAATGGATCCAACAGTTTCTGCAAACGCCTGAAGAGAGAACCATCTGCAATCACAAAATAATTTAGGTTTTAATGCAATTTGATATGGTTAGACCTCTCTCTCTCTTCATATCTAATTATGTATATGAACACATACTTATGTACCTTCTGCTGCAACATGTTCTAAGAAGATGAAACTCCCTCCTGGTCTCAGCACTCGTTTGATTTCTAAAATTACCATAAAAGGGTTAGTTTAGAGATATCAGCAATGATGCTTTTATTAAAGAAGGATTACCAATGAGTGTTTGAGTGACATCAGAGACAGTACATAGAACAAGTGTTGCAACGACTGCATCCACAGAACCATCGCCTAATGGTATAGCCTCTCCTACCTAGTGCCATAATCAGAGAAGTAACATCAGACTTAGTGTGTATGATGCAGACAGATCTTTAACCAATACTTACTCCTTGCATGAATCTGAAGTTTTTGGGATTCAATCCTGATCTCACAGCGGCTTTGCGTGCATACCTATTCATTTTAGGGTTAGGATCCAACCCAATAAGGTTTACATTCACATTACGAGCTGCGAAATATCTCATATTAGGACCTGTCCCAATACCAATCTCCAACACCTTCTCATCTTTTGCAGTCAGTTTATCAAACACCTTATTCTTGAAAATTTCAATCTTTACCAAAAGAGAAAAACAGAGGAAATATCAAATAAGTGTGTAATTTTTGAGGAATTGGTCAAAAGATTGATGCAAAAGTTAAACCTCATCCCAATAAGACTGCATCGTGGAGTGCAAAAGCCAAGAGTTAAGCCTCCTAATATACCTCCGGCCTCTGCGGATGATGTGCTCCTGAAACATCCTGAATGTACAATACCAAACTCTTTACACTATATCACTTTTTTACAAGAACTCACTCAGATCAAGAACTCAACCTATTCTGATTGTACATACACCAAACTCTTTAACACTATAACACTTATGTGCAAGAACTCACTATCATATCAAGAACTAAACTTCCAGATGTAATTAGATTAAAGTTTCTGCTAATCTATTTGGGATCTATTTCATGGTAGCTACAAGAAATCTTCACTGTATTGAATATGTTTTGTGAATTTTAAGATAAACATATGTCCTATGCTAAATGATCTGAGAAAAAGAATAGATTGCATCCGTACCTTTGAACAAAAAGCATTGTGAAGAAGCAGTGTAGTATCAGTAGAAGGAAGAGTTAGAGGAGGAACCTCAAGTAAGATGAGTGTTCTGGATCTGAGAAGGAACATGGTCTCTTTAAGCTTCACCTAACGGTAGGAGCAAAGTTACATACTTGGGGAAAGGTCAAGTCAATAAGGAAACAACAAAGAAAAGAGGAGTTTGGCGAAAAGAGGAGGAAAAAAATAAAATAAGCCTTCCAAGTTGACTTTCCTAGTTCCGACATTTTGAAGACTTGTTTTGTTTGAGTAAGACGTCATCGCTTCTGTCATCATAACTCATAAGAAATCTTATTTGATGAAAAATCTTGAACTTACATGACTGGTTGTTAGTAAAAGACTAATCAGCATAGTTTTAAAGGAGTTCTAGTCAAGTGAAGAAGAATATATGTCTATATTTGACCTTATATATATATTGGTTTAGCACAAAAAGAAGCTGCATGCAACATACAAGTTTGAACGCAGCTCATGCAAAACAGTGATCTACACAAGAGATATACTCTTATCTCCTCATTCTTGAAGCTTTGCGGCGAACAGCCTCTAAAATCCGGCAGTAGTCATAGAAGAGTGATGATTGGTCTCCTTCAAGTCCGCTCCTACTAACCCTATTAGCTCCAGCTAGATTGTTACAGGGACTACCGCCTATAACAAGGTCAAACCCTCCATATTGGTCCATAAGTACCTCTATCTTATGGTCATCTAGCTCTTCAACATTTGTAAACTCTATCAGATCACCTCTTTGATTTGTCTGCTCCCAAAAACTCCGGAATATGTTCCTGTTGACTTCTGAAATCTCAACAGATACAACTAGATTCATCGGTATTTGGAGACGGTGAAGTGCCACTTCTCCACCGCCTATGCCCGTGAAAAGTGACAAGACCTTTATACCTTTTGGGTACAAAGGCTTAAGGACAGACAAGTGATAGGCAACAGTATCAACCTAAAGGAAAAAAAAAAAGTTTAGACCAAGATACTTGAACTGACACAAAGAGCCTTTAGTACCTGAAATGAGTTGCCTAGAGACTTGTAACGGTCCGTTCTGCTTATACCACGAGTATGATTATTTGGGAAACCTAGAAGCCTTTCCATCTCGTAAGGTTCAAGTGGGGCAGCTTTGTTCTTACCAACCCAAACCAGGTTCCATTTTTTGCACTGATCTACGACATCTTTCTGCACAGCTGGGTCACCCTCATGTTTTTCAAGACGCTTGCGTATTCTGTTTGTGAGCTGAGCACTGGCGATGCAAGTCAACACACAGTTCAGCTTCGTTCGTTTATCCCAAGGAGGCCACCATTTCTTGGTCAAAGGAAACTCTTCTTGTATGGTATAGTGTGGTGTGGGTTGTATCTCAAACCTGTTCTTGATTGGGAGGTTGTGAATATAACCTCTCTTCCTTGCAGCAGCACAGAAGTACAGAGAGTCCACAAATTCAGGTTTGATGTCGTACAGGTGACTAGACATCTTGTCCCAAACACCTTTGGGTGTCATTGCAACATTCTCGTAGTAGAAATATGGGGGACCAAGAGCAATATTAGGAATAGGGACTGGCCTCTCAGTTATAAGTCCAGGTTCCTTAGGTACACCAAACCCGATCATTGGATTTGGTAGACGGATGAGCTCTTCATCGGTGGCCATGTCAGTGTTCAGCTTTCTCCTTCTTGACGGTGGCTCATTAATTCTTCGCTGCTTCACGCACAATCAAAAGGTCAAGCTTCAAACCACATATTACACATATTCAAGAGGACTTAAACTTATTTACCTCTTGTACCTCAGGAGCTGCCCAAAACTCATCTAGTTGCCGTGCCATTTGAGCAGCAAAAATGAAGTCAACTATTTCTGCCAGACTTGCAATTTCTCCTGAAAAGTTTGAGAAGAAACATGAATAAGCTGCGAGGAGACTGATTGCACCTATGAGAGAAATAAATGCAAACATCTAACTAATATAAAGATTAAAATAATAATAATGTAATGTATCAATAAGCTAGCTTTTAGAGGTTACCACATCTCTCTAAAGCTATAGAAGCCTCTTTCCTTGGATAACCCATTTTGATCAGATCTTGCAATCTACCATCTTCATGGAATGAGTTTAACTCATTCTGTTATTTTTTTTCCAAAAATAGATAAAGAAGACAATGTTATAAAGTCTACATCTACAAAATGTAAAATGATAAACGCATCGAAACTCAGAACAGTCTGGTATATACCTCTTCATCTGAGGATGATAAACCTGAGTAAAGATTGCCGTCGTCATCATTATCATCTGATAAGTAGTTATTGTTGATGTCCTCATTCTCTGTTCCACGCATTTTCTCTGCCTCCTAAAACAGCAACAAGGCTTCAGTACGTGAGACATTAAGTGCATTTTGTTGTCTGATGTCAAAGATACAATAAATAATCAGAGTATCTACTTACTGCGTAGCTAAGAAGTGTATTTGTTATCTCCTCTAGATTTTCTTCGCCTAGATATTATCAAACACGGTTTCAGGATACCACACTGAAGTTTCCCAATTCCTTGTAAAAAAAAGAGAGTAAGAGATATGTCATTACCATGTTCTTGTATTACTTTGATCACTGATTCCTCAGAAAACCCCATACCAATAAGCTCATCTATGAGCTTAGATTTAGATGAACTAGCTTCAGAGCTTGTCTACACAAAAAAAAAAGCATAGAATGGAGTTAAAATTACATACCATCAGGCTGTGACCACAAGAGAGAGAAAAAAAATATGATGAACATAAAGAAGAAACTCACAGAAATCTTGAAGAGAGTTTCAAGAATCAACATAGGTTCTGGATTTTCTCCTACAAATTGCTAATGATTATTAACAGGACACAGAAACGCATATCTCAGATAACACACACACAAGAATAAATAAATAAATAGAATTCTAACCGCCGGTTTCTTCAACAGCTCTACCGATCATTTCGATGGAGTATCCCATCTCAATAAACTTAGCAATCGTCTCATCCATATGAACTACGTTTCTCTAATGTCATACACAAAAAAACAAACATAAAAATATTCATGTTTTTTCTTTTAGAATTCAGAAACAAGCTGGTTGAATAATTGAGACTTTGGATATATAATTTACAGGAGGAGACGATTGGAAGTTATCAATTTCATCATCTGTATTCCAATTTACATCATCGTCATCACCAGCAGAATGTTTTGCCTGAAAAAAACATGGAAACTTTTCTTTTTATCATAATTTCCATACGATATCAAGACTTGCAAGTATATGAGAGATTATTCAGCGGTAACATTACCATTTTCTGCAATAAACTTGATGTATACTTAGCCGTGTCCCAATAAACAACAAACCTGCTAAAACAAACATCATATATTGTATTTTTTGGGATTAAGAAACAATAGTCTCTTAGTAATCATACATTCAATATTAGCTGCATGGAGCAGGAACAATGGTCTATTTGTCTCTAGACTTTCTAGTTTCTACCCATAAGCAACAACAAGACTCTCAGAATCCAAAGGGAGAATTTAAAAAAAAAAAAGAAGATGGAGATCATGTTCACATGGTTGCATGGCAGCGAGAAGAACCTTACCGGAATGTTCGCCTGAGGAGAGGAGCCGAGCACACCGACACACCGTAAATGATATACCATTTATTTTTTCTTAAATATCACTTCATAACTACTCAGTGCACTCACTCCCCCTCCCACCGTAAAACTTGTACAAATTTGGTAGTAACACGTCAGTCACTTGCTTAAGTAAAATGCCAAGTAAACATATTAGTTGTCAACCCCTCTATGATAGCTTATTACCACGTTCACATTTAAAAAAAAAAAATAATAATAATCTTACATAATAGTAAGATCGACTTGCATTGATCTTTCATCATTGTTGTTCAACACCTTGCCAAATAAAACATTTTATAGTATTTCATATTCAATAAGAAATCCAATTGAGTTGGGATAGTAAGATGTTCTGAACAAAATAACATGTTACTCGAGATTGATTGGCCGGTGCTACACGAAATGCATCTATGAGTCGGCACCTTTGACCACAAGGTACTGTGAACAACACACGTGAAAGAGGAGAGGACGAAGGGAACTTCAAGGAAGGCGAGTCTTTCTATGTTTTAGATCTAACATTTGCTCTACAAAGCTCCATTTTTGTTTTAACTTACTTGATTTGAGTAAAGATGCCAAGATTGGTGTTCAGATGAGTAATAGAAAGAGGGTATTTGATGGATCATTAAAAAGCAAACCATTTTGCAAATCGTCAAATAGACGTTTCAAACAACTACTAGGTTTTGTATGGTGTGATACAGATTTGCTGGTGCCCAAGTATGTATGGAATATAATGTAAAGAGAGAGGGAGAGAGACTCGATATTACTACGACCGTTTGCATAGCAGCAAACCTGGTCGCTTATTCTTCTGTAAAATTGACTTGTGATATGTTTTTGTTCATGACTTGACGTTGTCTTTCGCGGCGTCAGCAGCATCGATGCCTCCTCCATCATCCTTGGCGTTGTCAGCAGCTGATGCGCTAGCTTGGTCATCGAGAGGTTCGTTGTTGTCAGCCTCAGCGTCTGATTTTCACACATTGAATGACTTTTGAGTTAATAATACATGTCAAAAATGGAATCAAGAAACAGGGATTGTGTGTGGAATTCATTTAATCTTATAAAAACGTCACCTTCAGTGTTGTCGCCTGAAGATAAAGCCATCCGTCTTGCTCTTGGTTGCTGGTGCGGGGTTGGCTGTTGCATGGAACAGATAGATATTAAGACAAAACAAAAGAACCAAGTGGAAAATACACAGAAAAAAAAGAAGCGAGCTTTCAACTTTACCTGCAGTTTTGGTCGGAGAGCTTCCAAAGGCCCTTTAGGCTTTTGTCCTTTTTGCTGATTAAAATGATAAAATTCAAGTTATTAGCTTCTTCTTTCTTTGCAGTGCATTACTTACAACACAGAAAGAGACAGTAGCAGGAAGGATAGTAACAAAAAGTTGTTAGTTAGTTAGTAAGCAAAAGAATCACCTTGCCTAATGCCCAATCAGCAGAGTCAAAAAACGCGCGCTCATGATCCTTGAATGAAACATGAATAACATCTGAAATTAGCTTTGCTCTAATTGGATCAAAAAAAATTATAGTTTTTTTTTTCTTTTGTATATCAAAGGCGGTGAAAAAAACAAAA
>NW_026617824.1:0-15158 GCF_000801105.2 Raphanus sativus
TTGATTCCAGATAAGCCTGTTTTTGACATATTGCCATTATCTCATGATCTATCAAACCAGGATGAACCACGATCTAAGAAGCTTTATTTGGAACCACTAATCAGTGGAGAATAACCAGGAAGTTGAATATAAATCTCATAGGAGTTGTGAGTAAGAAGATATCCCACTTTCTATCCAGATGATTCCAGATTTGCCTGTTCGGACATATGGCATTATCTTCATGATTCTTTATCAAACCAGGATGAACCACGATCTAAGAAGCTTTATTTGGAACCACTAATCAGTGGAGAATAACCAGGAAGTTGAATAAATCTCATAGGAGTTGTGAGGAGAAGATATCCCACTTTCTATCCAGATGATTCCAGATTAGCCTGTTCGGACATATGGCAATATCTTCATGATTCTTATCAAACCAGGATGAACCACGATCTAAGAAGCTTTATTTGAACCACTAATCAGTGGAGAATAACCAGGAAGTTGAATAAATCTCATAGTGTTGTGAGTAAGAAGATATCCCACCTTCTATCCAGATGATTAGATTAGCCTGTTCGGACATATGCCATTATCTTCATGATTCTTATCAAACCAGGATGAACCACGATCTAAGAAGCTTTTTTGGAACCACTAATCAGTGGAGAATAACCAGGAAGTTGAATAAATCTCATAGGAGTTGTGAGTAAGAAGATATCCCACTTTCTATCCAGATGATTCCAGATTAGCCTGTTCGGACATATGCCAATATCTTCATGATTCTTATCAAACCAGATATGAACCACGATCTAAGAAGCTTTATTTGGAACCACTAATCAGTGGAGAATAACCAGGAAGTTGAATAAATCTCATAGGAGTTGTGAGTAAGAAGATATCCCACTTTCTATCCAGATGATTCCAGATTAGCCTGTTCGGACATATGGCAATATCTTCATGATTCTTATCAAACCAGGATGAACCACGATCTAAGAAGCTTTATTGGAACCACTAATCAGTGGAGAATAACCAGGAAGTTGAATAATCTCATAAGAGTTGTGAGCAAGAAGATATCCCACCTTCTATCCAGATGATTCCAGATTAGCCTGTTCGGACATATGCCAATTTCTTCATGATTCTTATCAAACCAGGATGAACCACGATCTAAGAAGCTTTATTTGGAACCACTAATCAGTGGAGAATAACCAGGAAGTTGAATAAATCTCATAGGAGTTGTGAGTAAGAAGATATCCCACTTTCTATCCAGATGATTCCAGATTAGCCTGTTCGGACATATGCCAATATCTTCATGATTCTTATCAAACCAGGATGAACCACGATCTAAGAAGCTTTATTTGGAACCACTAATCAGTGGAGAATAACCAGGAAGTTGAATAAATCTCATAGGAGTTGTGAGTAAGAAGATATCCCACTTTCTATCCAGATGATTCCAGATTAGCCTGTTCGGACATATGGCATATCTTCATGATTCTTATCAAACCAGGATGAACCAATATCTAAGAAGCTTTATTTGGAACCACTAATCAGTGGAGAATAACCAGGAAGTTGAATAAATCTCATAGGAGTTGTGAGTAAGAAGATATCCCACTTTCTATCCAGATGATTCCAGATTAGCCTGTTCGGATATGCCATTATCTTCATGATTCTTATCAAACCAGGATGAACCACGATCTAAGAAGCTTTATTTGGAACCACTAATCAGTGGAGAATAACCAGGAAGTTGAATAAATCTCATAGGAGTTGTGAGTAAGAAGATATCCCACTTTCTATCCAGATGATTCCAGATTAGCCTGTTCGGACATATGCAATATCTTCATGATTCTTATCAAACCAGGATGAACCAATCTAAGAAGCTTTATTTGGAACCACTAATCAGTGGAGAATAACCAGGAAGTTGAATAAATCTCATAGGAGTTGTGAGTAAGAAGATATCCCACTTTCTATCCAGATGATTCCAGATTAGCCTGTTCGGACATATGGCAATTATCTTCATGATTCTTATCAAACCAGGATGAACCACGATCTAAGAAGCTTTATTTGGAACCACTAATCAGTGGAGAATAACCAGGAAGTTGAATAAATCTCATAGGAGTTGTGAGTAAGAAGATATCCCACTTTCTATCCAGATGATTCCAGATTAGCCTGTTCGGACATATGCCAATATATTTCATGATTCTTATCAAACCAGGATGAACCACGATCTAAGAAGCTTTATTTGGAACCACTAATCAGTGGAGAATAACCAGGAAGTTGAATAAATCTCATAGTGTTGTGAGCAAGAAGATATCCCACTTTCTATCCAGATGATTCCAGATTAGCCTGTTCGGACATATGCCATTATCTTCATGATTCTTATCAAACCAGGATGAACCAATCTAAGAAGCTTTATTTGGAACCACTAATCAGTGGAGAATAACCAGGAAGTTGAATAAATCTCATAGGAGTTGTGAGTAAGAAGATATCCCACTTTCTATCCAGATGATTCCAGATTAGCCTGTTCGGACATATGGCAATATCTTCATGATTCTTATCAAACCAGGATGAACCAATATCTAAGAAGCTTTATTTGGAACCACTAATCAGTGGAGAATAACCAGGAAGTTGAATAAATCTCATAGGAGTTGTGAGTAAGAAGATATCCCACTTTCTATCCAGATGATTCCAGATTAGCCTGTTCGGACATATGCCATTATCTTCATGATTCTTATCAAACCAGGATGAACCACGATCTAAGAAGCTTTATTTGGAACCACTAATCAGTGGAGAATAACCAGGAAGTTGAATAAATCTCATAGGAGTTGTGAGTAAGAAGATATCCCACTTTCTATCCAGATGATTCCAGATTAGCCTGTTCGGACAATATTCTTTTCATGATTCTTATCAAACCAGGATGAACCACGATCTAAGAAGCTTTATTTGGAACCACTAATCAGTGGAGAATAACCAGGAAGTTGAATAAATCTCATAGGAGTTGTGAGTAAGAAGATATCCCACTTTCTATCCAGATGATTCCAGATTAGCCTGTTCGGACATATGCCATTATCTTCATGATTCTTATCAAACCAGGATGAACCACGATCTAAGAAGCTTTATTTGGAACCACTAATCAGTGGAGAATAACCAGGAAGTTGAATAAATCTCATAGGAGTTGTGAGTAAGAAGATATCCCACTTTCTATCCAGATGATTCCAGATTAGCCTGTTCGGACATATGGCAATATCTTCATGATTCTTATCAAACCAGGATGAACCACGATCTAAGAAGCTTTATTTGGAACCACTAATCAGTGGAGAATAACCAGGAAGTTGAATAAATCTCATAAGTGTTGTGAGCAAGAAGATATCCCACCTTCTATCCAGATGATTCCAGATTAGCCTGTTCGGACATATGCATTATCTTCATGATTCTTATCAAACCAGGATGAACCACGATCTAAGAAGCTTTATTTGGAACCACTAATCAGTGGAGAATAACCAGGAAGTTGAATAAATCTCATAGGAGTTGTGAGTAAGAAGATATCCCACTTTCTATCCAGATGATTCCAGATTAGCCTGTTCGGACATATGGCAATATTCTTCATGATTCTTATCAAACCAGGATGAACCAATATATAAGAAGCTTGATTGGGAACCACTAATCAGTGGAGAATAACCAGGAAGTTGAATAAATCTCATAGGAGTTGTGAGTAAGAAGATATCCCACTTTCTATCCAGATGATTCCAGATTAGCCTGTTCGGACATATGGCCATTATCTTCATGATTCTTATCAAACCAGGATGAACCACGATCTAAGAAGCTTTATTTGGAACCACTAATCAGTGGAGAATAACCAGGAAGTTGAATAAATCTCATAGGAGTTGTGAGTAAGAAGATATCCTACTTTCTGTCCAGATGATTCCAGATTAGCCTGTTCGGACATATGCCATTATCTTCATGATTCTTATCAAACCAGGATGAACCATGATCTAAAGAAGCTTTATTTGGAACCACTAATCAGTGGAGAATAACCAGGAAGTTGAATAATCTCATAAGTGTTGTGAGCAAGAAGATATCCCCTTCTATCCAGATGATTACAGATTAGCCTGTTCGGACATATGCAATTATCTTCATGATTCTTATCAACCAGGATGAACCACGATCTAAGAAGCTTTATTTGGAACCACTAATTGTGGAGAATAACCAGGAAGTTGAATAAATCTCATAGGAGTTGTGAGTAAGAAGATATCCCACTTTCTATCCAGATGATTCCAGATTAGCCTGTTCGGACATATGCCAATATCTTCATGATTCTTATCAAACCAGGATGAACCAATATGTAAGAAGCTTATTGGAACCACTAATCAGTGGAGAATAACCAGGAAGTTGAATAAATCTCATAAGTGTTGTGAGCAAGAAAGATATCCCACTTTCTATCCAGATGATTCCAGATTAAGCCTGTTTGAACATATGCCATTATCTTCATGATTCTTATCAACCAGGATGAACCAATATATAAGAAGCTTGATTGGGAACCACTAATCAGTGGAGAATAACCAGGAAGTTGAATAAATCTCATAGGAGTTGTGAGTAAGAAGATATCCCACTTTCTATCCAGATGATTCCAGATTAGCATGTTCGGACATATGGCATATCTTCATGATTCTTATCAAACAGGATGAACCAATATATAAAAAGCTTGATTTGGAACCACTAATCAGTGGAGAATAACCAGGAAGTTGAATAAATCTCATAGGAGTTGTGAGTAATTGAGAAATGATAGAAATTATGAGATCAAAGAGAGAAATATTGCTGGAGAAATGAAGAACAAGAGATAGAGAGAGAGAGAGTAAGTGTGACGAGTTTAGAGAGAGAGAAGGAGAGAAATCATTTTCCTTAGTTTATTTGATGGCACAGATGGTTACATAAATAGGCAGATACAAATATCTCAGGAAACTATTGATTAATTGAGACAGAGAAACAATAATAAACAAATGGAGAAGAGTCCAACTGATGAGGAGCAGGCACAGCAGAGTGAAAGTGACAGCACCTAACAGTAATATCAACTTGACTCTTAGCTCTCCATGTGATCTAGTTCCTTCAACCTTCCTTAGCAAGCTCACTTAGTCACTTTGAATCATATAAACTCGCCATCAAGCTTCCTTGTCTTGCAAGACACTCTAGGTTGTACAGAACTCCTTGTTCTCCAAGTTATCTCCATCCTTTGCTTAATTCAATTCTCTAGCTTCCTGCTTTGCCTCTCATTGTGTAACCTTCACATCCTTATCCTTACTGCATCTCATTGCTTCATCTCAACACTCCCCCTCAAGCTTGACCATGTGGAACAAGTCAAGCTTGGAAGACCATGAAGCATTCCCTCATTAAAACCTTGATATGCAAAACCCAGTGGGACAAAAACATATCAAGGAAAGAGTAGAACACTTCATGGAAAGGGGATCACTGAGATGAAAGATCCACAAGTCCAAGCTTTGAATGAATGAACTCGCAGACCTTGGAACTTGCAGCTTTGGTGAAGATATCAGCCAACTGGTCTTCACTTCTGGTGTAACATGGAAGGATGATCTTCTGCTCAACAGCTTGCCTCACCTTATGGCAATCAACCTCAATATGTTTGGTTCTCTCATGGAAGACAGAGTTGCTGGCAATGTGTATAGCAGCCTGATTATCACAATGCATAGTGATTGGTGTTGTAACTTCAATTCCCAAATCTTTCAACGACCCCTTGATCCAAATCAACTCGCTTGTGAGCTTTCTCATGGCTCTATATTCTGCTTCAGCACTAGAGCAAGACACCACCTTCTGCTTCTTGCTCTTCCAAGTCACCAAATTTCCTCCAATAAAAGTGCAATATCCAGTAGTTGATCTCCTATCAACTCTGTCTCCTGCCCAATCAGCATCACAATATCCAACTATCTCAGTGCTTTTGTTGCATCCCATCCAGATTCCTTGTCCTGGCGCCACTCTTAGATATCTCAGGATCCTCTCAACCATGTTCCAATGATGAATCTTTGGTGCTTGCATCTGTTGGCTCACTTGGTTCACAGCAAAACAGATGTCTGGCCTTGTGATGGTCAGATAGATGAGCTTTCCAACCATCCTCCTGTACCTCTTCACATCTTCAAATGGTTTGTCCTCAAACTCCCCCTTACGCAGTACCTTGTACCCATCTTCTAGTGGGTGTTGAGATGAAGCAATAAGTGTCAAGGGAAGTTATGAGAAGCAAGAGGGAACCGGGTGTATTTGAAATAAGCAAAGACATAAGACCTGAAGTGAAGTGCAAGGCAAGGTATGAAGGATACACTCGCAAAGTATGATCAAGAGGAGATATTAGTGTTGTGATATCAAGAGAGCCGTTGGAAATCAGTCACATGGATGGTTAAGGTCAAGAGGAACGTTGAGGACCTGTCACTGTCTAGGACCACTGATCGGGTTCAGACTGCTCTGATCAATCTTGTCTTGTTCTCACTAAGTCTATTCATTGTTTAATCACTCTCATTGTTTACTATATCCTTCCTGTCGACACTGAGCTTGTATTTGTCTATTTATGGGTTGTTCCCACAAACCAAATGAATCAAGGAAATCATTTTCCATCATTCTCTCATCTTCTCACTCGCCATGTTTCTCTCTTTCTCTTAAGTCTCACACAAGTTACTAATCTTCTCTACTAAACTCTTCTTGATTCTCTAATTCTCACATGGTATCAGAGCATCAAGCTCTTGAAACCGAATACACTTCCGCAATTCTCTGATTTTTCATTTCCCTTTTTGGCAAAGTTCATCTTGTTCTTGAGGTGTTCTTCATTTTGATTTCCAGAAATTACCAAAAATAGAAAAGTTCCTTCAAACTGTTCTTGAGAGTGTGAGATGGATTCCACTGGAGAAAGTACAAGGATGTTGTCCATACCAGTTACTCTCAAGGGGGCAAACTACTTACACTGGGCAAGGCTAACTAAAACCGCTCTTGGAGGCAGAGGGCTCTGGGAGGTGGTTGAAGAAGGCAGGAACAACAAGAAGAAGATTGTCCTAGGAGAGGATGGCAAAGAAGTGGTGCAAACTGAAGCTGATGTCAAGAAGCGAGTTCAAGAGGATCTCCTGGTCTTGTCTATCATCCAACACAGTCTTGAGGCATCAATCTTGGAGTCTTACGCCTACTGTGAGACTTCAAAAGAACTATGGGATACACTCCAAAAGGTGTTTGGTAATGTATCCAACATTAACCGAGTGTTTGAAGTCAAGAGGGCCATCAACAACCTGTGTCAAGAGGATACTGAGTTTGACAAACACTTTGGGAAGTTCAGATCTCTATGGGCAGAGCTGGAGATGTTGAGACCAGCAACCCTTGACCCGGATGTACTGAATGAGAGAAGAGAGCAGGATAAGGTCTTTGCCTTGCTATTCTCTCTTAACCCCGGGTACAATGAACTGATCAAGCACATACTGAGGGGAGTGAGTCTCCCATCTCTGGATGAAGTGTGTGCTCAGATTCAAAAGGAGCAAGGCTCAGTTGGTCTCTTTGGAGGGAAGAAAGACCTTGTGATAGCAAATCAAGCAGAAGGTGTTGCTAACAAAGGCTACTTCAAACCTGAAGACAAGAAGGTGTGGGTGTGTGATCACTGCAAGAAGAAGGGGCATGGGAAAGACAAGTGCTGGTTGCTTCATCCTCATTTGAAGCCACAGAAGTTCCGGACTGGCACCAATGAAGCAAGAGCTAACTACTCAGGCGACATAGGTGAACCCGGAGCAGTAAGTGGAGGAGAGAAGGCTCTAGCTTCCAGCTCAACCAGCTCAACCGTGAGGAACACTCAAGATGAGACTATCAGGCGCTCTGACATTGAAGCTCTCATCAAAATCCTCAAGGATAACTCTGGTAAAACCCTTGGTACATCTCTCCATGCACTTATGAGTAATGTTTCTATGAATGCTTTAACTAGTTCTAAATTGATGAAACCACTAGTTATTGATTCAGGAGCAAGTCATCACATGATTAGTGATGTGAGCTTAATTAAAAACATTGTTCCTGCTATAGGAAATGTGATGATAGCTAATGGAGATAAGATACCAATTAAAGGCATAGGAGATCTTAAATTGTTTAACAAGGATTCAAAAGCTCTTTATATGCCTAGCTTTGCCTCAAATTTGTTATCTGTGAAAAGAGTGACTAATGATTTAAATTGCAGTGTTACATTCACACCTAACCAAGTTTACTTTCAGGATATTGAGACTAGTAGGTTGCTTGGCAATGGTGTGACTAAGGGAGACTTGTACTTGCTTGAAGACACCAAGTCATCAGCCGATTTATCTTATGCTTTAAACTCTATTTCTACTTTACCTAAAGATGTATTGTGGCATGCTAGATTAGGACATCCTCATTCTCGTGCTTTGAACATCATGTTGCCTAGTATCTCTTTTAAAAGTGATTGTGAAGCTTGTATCTTAGGAAAACATTGCAAAAATGTGTTTCCTAGATCAAGTAAAATTTATGAAAATTGCTTTGACCTTATACACTCTGATGTATGGACTGCTCCATGTGTTTCCAGAGAGCATCACAAATATTTTGTCACCTTTATAGATGAGAAATCCAAATACACATGGATCACCTTATTGCAATCTAAAGATAGGGTCTTAGAAGCATTTATAAATTTTCAAAACTATGTCACTAATCACTTTAATGCCAAGATAAAGATTTTGAGATCAGATAATGGAGGAGAATATACAAGCAATGCGTTCAAGCAACATCTAGCCAAACATGGGATGATCCATCAAACTAGCTGTCCATACACTCCACAACAAAATGGTGTGGCCGAGAGAAAGAACAGGCACCTTATGGAGGTAGCTAGAAGTATGATGTTCCATACAAGTGTGCCTAAACGTTTTTGGGGTGATGCAGTCTTAACAGCCTGCTACTTAATCAACCGGATTCCCACAAGAGTCCTACATGACCAATCCCCTTATGAGGTACTGAACAATACTAAACCATCTATTGAACATATGCGTGTGTTTGGTTGTCTTTGCTTTGTCTTTGTTCCAGGAGAGCAAAGAGATAAGTTGGCGGCCAAGAGTACAAAGGCAGTGTTCATTGGATACTCTCCCCATCAGAAAGGATACAAATGCTTTGTACCAGAGACCAGGAGGGTCTTAGTTTCCAGAGATGTCAAGTTCTTGGAATCCAAAGGATACTATGATGGAAATAGTTGGGAAGATTTGGAGAATCTATCTCAATCTACTTCAGATAGGGCATCTAACCTAAGAAGAGTAATGGAAAGCCTGGGCATCAGTGTACCTGTTGAGAAGTCCACCAGGATACCAGAGGAAGCACCAGTTACACCAGTTACTCCTCCTGAGGTTACTCACCTTGATCATGAGGGGGACAATGAAGCTGAACAACAGGAGGAGCAGTCAGCAAGTCCTGATCAAGCTGAGCAACAAGTTGAGCAGCATGCGCATGAGGATATCACTCAAGAGACTCAAGAGGAGCCTATTATGAGTTCAGGTCCCAGTGGTGAAGAAAGCAACACTCAACCGCCCCTGAGAAGAAGCACTAGAGTCAGGCAGCCAGCAACAAACTGGAAAAACAACAGAGTCTACTTCAACTCTCAAGCAGTAGCTCATCCCATCCAAGCAGTGTGCTCTCTAGCACAATACCCACAAGAGCATGTAGTGTTCATAGGAGAGCTGGATCAGGAATACATTCCAAGATCATATGAGGAAGCTATGGAGCATGCAGAATGGAGGGAATCAGTGGGCAGTGAGTCAAGTGCCATGATAATTAATGATACATGGTATGAGGCAGAACTACCAAAGGGCAAGAGAGCTGTGACTAGTAGGTGGATATTTACCATCAAATTGAGATAATTGAGAGGAAATAATAAGAATATGATGAGAATAAGCTTCTGGTTCAGTATGAAACCAGAGAGAGTGATTGTGAAAGAATAAAGATTGTAGTGAAAGTATGGTTGAGAATCAGTGAGAATAAAGAGTTCTTGAGTATTGTAGAGAGTGAGGTCGTGGGAGTATGAGAGAATAAGAGAGAAGTAACCAGAGAATGGTGAAGAAAGAGTTTTACTCTCCTTAGATTGCAATGAGTTACAAGAAGGGCTTTAAATAGCCAAAATACAGAAACTTGCAACAACATTAAACTATGAATAAACAAGAGAAGAATAAACTATATTATTGCAGGGAATCAGAAGTGCAGTCTGGTGTAGACAGTCTGATGGCTCGTCCTGATGTGTAGAAAGGGACAGGAGATCAACAGCTCTTTCTTAAGAGAACATGTGACCTTTAATGTATTTTATTCCCACTTGTCTTGACTGATCTCCAATGTTGTGCTTTCTATTTGAATTCAAACCAGACTTGTTTCCCTCTTCTCATTGTCCTCCAATGTAGGTTAGGACGAGCTGGTTGCTTAGAGTTCAAGGCTGTACGGAATAACTTGCACCACAAGTCTGTACGGAATGATTTCTTCTTCAAGTGTCCAAACTCTTTTCTACTTCTGGTTTCTATTTTCTCTTGTCATTATAACTGAGTGAAACTGACTTCTGGAGGTTGCCAAGGTCTCCTTAAGCATCCCACTCCTTTATTGCCTTGCTAGGTAAGTTGGGCCAGCTTAGTTGCATGTGTAGCAAGACTGTATGCACTGTCTTCTCTTGATGCACTTGTTTTGGATCATCAACTAGCTTCTTCTCCTGCTATTTATTTATTTATTTCAACACTCCCCCTCAAGCTTGACCATAGGAGATCCTTGGACAAGCTTGGAACTGTGAAGAAGCTCCCTCATTAAAAACCTTACAAGGAAAACCACATGGGATAAAACCTTGCTAGGGAAAAAGAGTGGAGTCCAGCACAGCCTAGGGATTGGCCAGTGAGCTCTTGTGTCTTAGAACCAGTGTGATTGGACACAAGAAGCTCTGGATCACGGCCTAAACAGGTGCAGCAACACCAATGAGATGCTGCACACACCACACAACTCAGCTTCAACCGGTTTGGGACTCGGCCTCTCAATCAGCTTCAAGACTTCTTCTTAGAAAGGCTGGGAGGCAACCAGATCATCTTCAAACACCAGTGAGGCTGCTCATACTTCAAACTCAGCTTGCCCTCTTCATAGACCTTGGTTTGGGTCTCCCCCTCTCAATGGACTTCATAGCCTCTCTAGGGAAGTTAGGAGACAACCAGGAACTCTTCAGTGAGGCGCCAAGCAATGGTACCTGATACATTATCCCAAAGGTGCATCAGTACTTATCAAGACTCAAGAATAAAAACCATAAAAATAAGATTGCATCCCATTGATGCATCACACTTCAATCAATCATTTTAAGTATCTTTTCAAGCTCACACACACAATGAAAAGATGAATGAATTGAATTGAAAGAGTTTAAAAAGAGTATAAGGGAACTTCCCTCTTCGTTTTGGTGAATTTCTCACTCAGCCAGTGCATCATCTTTATGGTGTCATCAACTTGAACTTCTTGGAAGCCTTTGTTAATGAGCTCAATAAGTATTTCCCTTGCATCAATTTCTAGAATGTTGATGAGGAGTGCTGAGCACTTGAATCCCCCACGCCATTTCTTCTCTCAACCAGCCTTGCTTTTTTTTTTCTCTTGAATTTTAATGATGTAGGGGGACTTTGCAACTACATAATATGCCACCATCATGTGATTGCTCATCCAAGAATGTCCCTGATTGAATAATCCTTATATCCTTGTATCTGGCTGATGAGTACATTGAGGAGTGATAGCTTCTTCATACTGATCACTTAAGCCCTCTTTTAAATCGCCAAACTCTTGCTGGCCTTCTATGAGGAAATGAGACACTGAACACTGAAAGCTTCATGGATCTTCTGGTAGCTCACTTATATTTCCCCTCCTCAAGCTTGACTGAGTATAATGACAAGCTTGAACTTGAGCTTCAGTGAGCTTTGAAACTGGGAGCACAACAATACCAACATCTGCGCTTAAGCCAACCAATTCACCATACTCCAGGAGCACAACAATACCAACATCTGCGCTTAAGCCAACTGGATCACCATCTGCCTTCAGCTCCAATGTCTTTGGACCAACAGTCTCCTCATGACTTAGTGATGGCCCTCCTTGTGAGTCTCTTGAACCAGGAGCACAACAACTCCAACGCCTGCGCTTAAGCCAACCGGTTCTCCTCACAAGCTGTCTCTCCATGGTCAGGAATATACACCAAGTGTAGGCTCTGAACAACATGGGCCTTTTTCTCCATGATCAGGAATGTGCATCTTGTGCAGGCTCTGATCAACATGGTATCTCTTTTCCTGTTGCTGCTTCTGGTCTGATAGCCACAACTCTGTGTCCTACACACAATTACAACTCAAATAGAGATTAGTAAGAACAGCATGGGGACCAGATCATTGAATAAATCATGAACTGGTCGCCACTGCTTCAAAACAGATGCAGAGCTTATCACCTCATGTGACAGCTTTTAGAAACTATATGAATGCATCAGGCACAATATGTATGCATTTAACACAAATCTAGGAACACTCCTAGACACTTATCAATGCAATCATGAAAAGATAAAGATAATGAAAGGATTCTCAATACATTTCAATATCATGGATGCAATGAAACCTAGGCAGACACTTCTAAGAACAAAAAAAAACAGACCCATATGATAATTATAGGACTTCAGCAATTTAACATGACCCATTGGTCTCTAAATAAACCCGACACATTACACAAGCTTTTATTCAGGTTTAGGAGGTTTAACTTACAGCCAAGGAACCTGGGCTGGTTCCTTGAACCTCCATATACACACTACTCATCTGAGCTTGGCGGATTTGAGTTTTGGATTCATTACCCAACTCCTTCTCCTTGTGTGCTTATCCCTGTTTGTAAAGCTCATCCTTGGATCCTCTCCTGTCCTCCTGGTCTTCTTAGTTCTATTGAGCACCATTATCAGATTATAGGTTGGTTGAACAGCCTTTGAACATTCCTTAAGTATGGATGACTTTGAGTGCTTTTAAGGGCATGAGATGAAATGGCTTCTCAATATTTCTTCTTGCTGATTTGACTTCACCATACACGACCAGAGGGATAAGATAGGAACCCTGAGAATGACTGAGAGAACTGTGGCTTTGGTTGACTCCATATTGGAGTAAATTTGAGCCCATCAGTTTGAGCAGCCTTCAAAGGTGTGAGACATGAGCTTTTGCTTGTTGTGTGGAAGAGAAATCCACCAGGCATCGAGTAACCTGTTAATTCAACTAAGGAAAACATCAGTAGACACACAAGAGATCAGAACATGGGTTTTCACCAAGTCTGATCTCAAGAAACAATTTAATTAAAAAAAAAACACACAGCACAAATTCTAACAACAAGTCTAAGCAATCTTTTAAGGAAATCACAACCAATTACAAGACAATTTTTTTTTCAGAACAAGGACTAGAACAGAACCAACTACCTAGTCTCTAACAATTTAAGCCAAACAGGTTTCAAGCAGATTTTAAGAAAAACAACCTAAGAAAAAAATAGAGATTAGACAATACTAATACTCTTAACAAAATCATAAGACAGAAACATACTTAGACAATTTGACAGTCTTTCCATGAACAGACTAGACAAGACAGCAAGCTAGTTTTCTAAACATCCTAAACAACAGACACACACAAACTAGGACAAACAATGCTCTTATTACAGTAGGAGATTCTGCTTACTCTCAAGAAACCTGAGCTGGTTTCTTGAATCTCCACCCATGGGGATTATTGAGAGAACATTGGTTTCAGGTGTTGATTGAATATCCAACACCTATCCATGGTGTGTCCTTCCTTCATGTCAGGTACACACTGCAAACCCCTCCTGTCTTCTTGCTGGTCGTGGGTTATGGGATCAAAGAGTGAGCTTCAGCTTTGTTGGCCAGAGAATGATCTGAACAGACTAGCTTTGAGCTTCTTCAGTGACCTTGCTCCCATAAATGGTTTTTCTCCATGGAGTTTCTGCAGCAATTTGGACCAGAGGAGGTGGTTTTGTTTCTTCTTTAAGACCCTTGGTAGTCTCTAGGGTCGCATTTCTTTTGGGTTCTCCATCTTTGAGAGTTGTGGACCAGTGGACACTAGAGTGTTCCTACTGGTTTTGCAAGAGACTGGATTTGAAATCTGGACTTTGATGAAGCTTGCTGAACTGAGCTAAGACTTTCTTGAGTTCCAGAGACTGAGATACTCCTTTATCTTGAGTTCTGGTGAGGTTTTTCCCTCCTGGAAAACCGGACCAGAGGATAAAAGGATGTAACCAACTGGTTTGAAACAGATTTTTAAAGAGATGATTTTGGACAGAGATGATTTGCGGAAGTAGAAAGGTTCTCAAGAGCTTATTGCTCTGATACCATGAGATAATTGAGAGGAAATAATAAGAATATGATGAGAATAAGCTTCTGGTTCAGTATGAAACCAGAGAGAGTGATTGTGAAAGAATAAAGATTGTAGTGAAAGTATGGTTGAGAATCAGTGAGAATAAAGAGTTCTTGAGTATTGTAGAGAGTGAGGTCGTGGGAGTATGAGAGAATAAGAGAGAAGTAACCAGAGAATGGTGAAGAAAGAGTTTTACTCTCCTTAGATTGCAATGAGTTACAAGAAGGGCTTTAAATAGCCAAAATACAGAAACTTGCAACAACATTAAACTATGAATAAACAAGAGAAGAATAAACTATATTATTGCAGGGAATCAGAAGTGCAGTCTGGTGTAGACAGTCTGATGGCTCGTCCTGATGTGTAGAAAGGGACAGGAGATCAACAGCTCTTTCTTAAGAGAACATGTGACCTTTAATGTATTTTATTCCCACTTGTCTTGACTGATCTCCATGTTGTGCTTTCTATTTTGAATTCAAACCAGACTTGTTTTCCCTCTTCTCATTGTCCTCCAATGTAGTTAGGACGAGCTGGTTGCTTTAGAGTTCAAGGCTGTACGGAATAACTTGCACCACAAGTCTGTACGGAATGATTTCTTCTTCAAGTGTCCAAACTCTTTTCTACTTCTGGTTTCTATTTTCTCTTGTCATTATAACTGAGTGAAACTGACTTCTGGAGGTTGCCAAGGTCTCCTTAAGCATCCCACTCCTTTATTGCCTTGCTAGGTAAGTTGGGCCAGCTTAGTTGCATGTGTAGCAAGACTGTATGCACTGTCTTCTCTTGATGCACTTGTTTTGGATCATCAACTAGCTT
>NW_026617825.1:0-15157 GCF_000801105.2 Raphanus sativus
AGACAAGCCTCGATGAATGATTTTTTTTTTGTTGGAAGGAAGAAAGCGCTTAGCAAAAAAAAACAATTTTTCCCAAAACAAATAAATTTAATGTCAAAACCAAATTTTTGGTAAGTGTTGGCTTTCTAAGTGTTACCTAAAAAATGGTTCTAAAATGGGTTTTTGATTTTCCCGCTTAATGAAAATTCTGGATAGCGTCGATTAAATGCTACGATAAGAGTTAAGATCCGGTTTTTGACACTTTTAATAGCAGTTGGTTGAATTCGTGCTACCGCAAACTGCTACCAATAACTTATATTTCTTGTAGTGTCTCCAACATGGTTTGGTTCAACTGAGCAGTCATGGCTTCCATCAGCATTTTGTTTCTTCTCATCAAGTCTGCTTCTTCATCAGTCTCGTTCCCCATGGTACCTGATTCAATCAAACACTTAAACAAATAAATAGTTCAATAGAAACGAGATCAAACAATAAAAAAAAATGAAAACTTGCAGAACAAACAACAGATCTATGATCACGATTTCTTCAAACACAAGCAATTGATCGATTCAAATTCAAATATGATAAAAATTCTTAGATCTAACAGGATTCGATTCAGATCAATGAAAACAAGTGATAGAATGATCAGATCAAGTGATAAACTTAAACAAAAACACAGATCTATCGATGATTTGAAAAGAAGCTGAAGAGTTCAAATCAGAAATCAAAGAGAGATCGAGAACTTCCCTATCCAGAGTGCTCTGATACCACTTAACACAATCCTAGGATGATTTCTCTGGATGATATGGATAGATCCTTGCAAGATCGAATCAAAGACTCAAGATCTTCAAGGCAGTGAAATGGTGATGAATCAAAGAGTTGCGGAATAGCTCCTTGACACGGTTTAGTTGACTAGATTGGATATAACACACCTCTTTAGACAACTAGAGATTGCTGGATATTACTCACCAACAGAACTCAAGAACTCGCAAAGACAAGTCAGAGAGAACAAGGGTTTTTAGATAAAAGATTGGATGATCTTATTAGACTACGAGACACACACATATATAGTGAGATCCTTGTACATGCACAAGGTCTCGGAAACAACAAGAGTCATTAAGGAACAGGCTCCTCTTTGACTTGTGTAACGAAATACGAAAACTATAGTCTAAAAAAATAACATAAGGTACTTATGTGGTTCGAGAGTATCATGCTAGGTGATTTGATTAGCAAGACAAGGCCTCGTTAAAAACCTATCTTAGCAAAACCCAGTGGGACAAAAACTAAGACAGGAAAAGAGCACACTTCTCTTGCTAGCCTAGATGATACTCAGCTTGATGGTGAGATAGCTTGGATGGTGATAAGGGTGTCTTGAAGTATCAAGCTTCCTCCAAGACATTCATCTTGATTCAGAGACTTCCTAAGTAAACCTCCAATGGTTTCTTTGAGCTTCTTAACTCTAGCACGAGTCATTGGTCCTTCTGAAACTTCTAAGGCATCCTCTTGAGCTGGTTGATCCTTAGTCTCATCTTCTCCATCATCTATCTGGTCCATGATCACATCATGTACCATGCTCTAGGAGACTGCTTTAACCCATAGATAGCTTTCTTTAATCTCAAAACATTGCCTGGCTTCACCATTCCCTCAAGACCAGGAGGAGGTAACATGTAGACTTCATCCTCTAGTTCCCCTTGTAAGAAAGCATTCTTTACATCCATTTGCCAAAGATCCCACTCTTGGTTCACAGCCAAGGATAGTACTACCCGAATGGTGTGAAGTTTGGCAACAGGTGCAAAGGTATCAATGTAGTCTTCTCCATAGGTCTGAGTGAATCCTCTAGCTACAAGTCTTGTCTTTCTCCGATCTATCTTCCCATTAGGAAGGTACTTGATGGTAAAGATCCACTTACAAGATACTGCTCTCTTTCCTTTTGGCAATGTGCTTTCATACCATGTGTCATTCTTGATCATGGCATTGGCTTCATCATTTACTGAGTCTCTCCATTCTTGAATCAACATAGCTTCTTCATAGCTTCTTGGTACATAACTCTCATCCAAGCTCACCATAAAGGCTTGATGCTCTTCTGGATACTCAGCAAAAGAACACACAGCTTGAGAAGGATGCTCCACAGCCTGGGCATTGTAGTACACTCTCGTGTTTACCCAGTTGGAAGCATCCTTCTTCACCCGTGTGCTTCTCCTCAATGGCACTGAAGTAACAGCTTCTGGTTGGGTAGCTTCTTGTTGTATAGTACTTGTAGTACTTGCCGGTTCATGTTCTTGACCTCCACTAGCTTCACCTTCTCTATATTGATCTCCTTTATCAGTCTCACCTCCTTGATGCATCTCACTTTGATCAGGATTTGCTGAGCTTTGATCTCCCTGACCTCCAGCCTCAGCTTCATTTCCCCCCTCATGATCAATGTGGGATGTTTCTTCAGCTTCATTTCCATCAGTGGTGTTTGTACCACTTGGATCCTGGGTCATGTTGATCCCAATCCTTTCTAGTATCAATCTAAGGCTTGCAGCCTTATCAGATGGTCTAGACAAGTCTTCCAAGTCTTCCCATTTCTTATCATCATAGAAACACTTCTCTTCCAGGAACCTGACATCCCTAGACACCATCACCCTCCTTGTGATCGGATCAAAACACTTGTAGCCCTTCTGTGTTGTAGAATATCCTACAAACATAGCTCTTGTGCTCTTGGCTTCAAGTTTGTTTCTCCTGTTTTCAGGCACCAGTACAAAACACACACAGCCAAATACTCTCAAGTGTTCAAGCACTGGCTTACATTGGTTCAGGACTTCATAAGGACACTGATCCTTTAGTACTCTAGTTGGTGTTCTGTTGATCAGGTAGCATGCGGCAAGAACTGCATCACTCCAGAATCTCTTAGGTACACTAGTATGAAACATCATTGATCTAGTGACTTCCATGAGATGCCTGTTCTTTCTCTCGGCCACCCCATTTTGTTGAGGTGTATAAGGACAACTGGTTTGATGCAGAATCCCATGTTGAGCAAGGTGGTTCTTGAATGCATTGCTTGTGTATTCTCCACCATTATCAGACCTGAAAATCTTGATCTTGGCATTATATTGGTTAGAGACATACATTTGAAAATTTTTAAATGCATCAAGGACCATGTCTTTGGTTTTGATAAGTGTTAACCAGGTGTATTTGGATTTTTCATCAATGAATGAGACAAAATATTTATAACTATCCCTAGACAAGCAAGGAGCAGTCCAAACATCAGAATGAACAAGATCAAAGCATTTTTCATAAATGGTAGAAGATGTTTGAAACACAGTCTTACAATGCTTTCCTAGGATACAAGACTCACACTCATTATTCTTAAACATGACACCTGGTAACATTAAGCTCAAGGCTCTAACATGGGGATGTCCTAGCCTAGAATGCCACAATGCACCTTTACTAAAAACAGAACTTAATAAACAACTAGAAGAAGAAATAGGGGCAGTGTCTTGCAACAAGTAGAGATCTCCTCTTGAGGTTCCTTGCCCAATGAGCTTACAGCTCTCAATATCCTGAAACTTGACATCATTAGGACTAAAGATGACATTACATTGAAGATCATTAGTGCATCTTTTGACAGATAAGAGATTTGAAGTGAACTCAGGCATGAACAATGCTTTGGATTCCTTATTAAACAGATTCAACTTACCAATACCCCTAATAGGTATCCTATCACCATTAGCAATCATGACATGTCCTTGAGCCGGTTCAATCTCTTTAATCAATGAATGATCACTAATCATATGATGAGATGCACCCGAATCAACAATCAAAGGTTTCAAGATGGGTTTCCGAGTTATATGAGTACTATATGCTCCCATCTCACCATTCAAGGCATGTACACTCCTAACAGATTCAGTTTCAGTTTGCAAATGATCAACCAATTCTAGCACCCTATCACCAATGCTAGCAGTTTTATATGCAGTAAAGGAGTAACCAAGGGTGTTACCAGACTCTTTTAAGGCTTTGATCAGGGCATCAATGTCTGATCTCCTTATCATCTCATGCTCCATGCTCTTCCCGGCTGAATGGAGTGATGAAAGAGCCTTGCCTTCACTTTCACCCGCCTTGCTTGTGGAGCTAGAACCAGATGGACCCGCTTCACTTGCCTCAGCAGAAAGGTTTGCTCTTCCTTCACGCTCCTTGTTGAACTTTGCCGGCTTGAGATGAGGATGCAATACCCAACACTGACTCCTCTTGTGACCTTTGCGCTTGCAGTGATCACAATTGCCTCCAAATGACTTCTCCTGGTAACAAGCCTTGTTAGCTTGCATCTCCTCAGCCTTATGCGCCATGGTCATATCTCCTTTGCCACCAAAGAGACCCAAAGGTCCCTCTTCCTTCTGAAGCTGAGCACACACTTCTTCCATTGATGGTAAAGTTGGTGCTCTCAAGATGTGTTTGATCACATCCTTGTAAGCCGGATCAAGAGTAAGCAACAAACCAAACACTTGATCCTGCTCTTTCCTTTCCATCAGCACGTTCATGTCATTAGTGCTAGGTCTCAACGATTCAAGCTCGGACCACATGGACCTATACTTGCCTAGATGCTTGGTGAACTCCTCACCATCTTGCACAAGAGTGTTGATGCCTTTCTTCAGCTCAAACACACGGCTCAGATTAGTGACATTCCCAAATGTCTTTTGGAGAGTCTCCCACAGGTGCTTAGGGGTCTCGCAGTAGCTGTAAGCATCCAAGATAGGTAGCTCAAGTGACCCTTGTAACACGGACAACACCATCAGGTCTTCTTGAATCCACTTCTTATTATCAGCAACCGCAAGCTCCTTTCCACCCTCCTGACCTTCTCCATCCTTGACCACAGGTGTAGGACCATCATCCGTGATGTGACTCCACAACCCTGGCCTCCCAATAGCTGTCTTCACCAGCCTTGACCACAACAGGTAGTTTGTACCACCCTTGAGAGCAACCGGAACCGTAATCTTGCCTCCATCAATCTTGAAACCGTCCATGATGATGAAAAGCGACCAAAGAACAACTAAAGCTTGTAGCTTTAAGTGACAAACCGTGAAGAACACTCCAAAGTTTGAATCTTTACTTTTCCCGCGAAGAACAACCACCAAGTTTGAATCTTTACTTTTCCCGCGAAGAACAACCACCAAGTTTGGATCTTGAATCAACCCGCGAAGAACACCAACTAAAGTCTGAAGCTTTAAGTGACACCACCGTTGAGATTTTAGAGAATAGAGATAGTATTGAGAGATTGATGAGAGATTAAGAGAGAATAAAAGAGAATCCAAGTTAAATATGAGAGATTGTGTTTCCAGATTCAATAGTGTATAGTAACATCTTGAGAGAGATCGAGAGTGAAAGAGTTTCAAAGAGTATATATTTTATTAATGAGGTTACAATGTATATAAAGAGGAGAAATTACAAGGGTTGCGCAAGGTCTAAACACTATTAGGAGCATGTGAGGTCAATGGTCTAGTTTGAAATGCTTGGCTGAGAGTGTTTACATGCTTGCTCACTTTACAGGCTGTATACAGCCTTGCCTTATCCTCAAACGGTCAAGTGAGGCGCGCCACACTCATCTAGAGTGATCACAATACTGTGCAAACCTTCTCTTCCTTTCCAAGTTACTTCTCTTCTCCATTTACCTTCACACTCTCCTTTTACCTCTTTTACCATGCAGTAACTTTATTTTTACTGCATGGTAACTTTTCTCAAGTTGCTATTCTTCTCATCTCTTCTTTTATATCAAAGTATTCCTCATCTCTTCTCACCACATTTCAACACTCCCCCTCAAGCTTGACCATGTGGAACAAGTCGAGCTTGGAAGGACCATGAGATCTTCCTCATTAAAAACCTCATCAAAGAAAACCCATTGGGACAAAACTTTGATGAGGGAAAAAGAGTAAAGACCTCATGATCAGGGGACTAGTGAATGGGTGTAAGATCAATGAGTCCTAACCTGATGTGTATGGACTCCATTGTCTTTTGTCTTGCTGCCTTGGTGAATACATCTGCCAACTGATCTTCACTTCTAGTGTAACATGGCAAGATCACTCCCAAGACTATCATCTGCCTTACCTTGTGACAATCAACCTCAATGTGTTTTGTCCTTTCATGAAACACAGAGTTAGTAGCAATGTGTATGGCGGCTTGATTGTCACAATGCATGGTCATTGGAGTTGCTTGCTCAATCTCCAAGTGCTTCAGAATCCCTTTGATCCACACCAACTCATTGGTAAGCTTCAGCATAGCTCTATACTCGGCTTCAGCGGATGAACATGAGACCACCTTCTGCTTCTTGCTCTTCCAAGTAACCATGTTTCCTCCAATGAAGGTACAATACCCAGTTGTAGACTTCCTATCATTCCTATCACCGGCCCAATCAGCATCACAATAGCCAACTACTTCAGTACTCTTGTTGCATCCCATCCATACTCCTAACCCTTGAGTTCCATTGAGATACATGAGCACTCTCTCCACCATTCTCCAATGGTGCTCCTTTGGTTGTTGCATATGCTGGCTGACTTGAGTCACTGCAAAGCATATGTCTGGCCGAGTGATAGTAAGGTAGATCAGCTTCCCCACAAGCTTCCTATACAACTTGGGATCATGAAATGGCTTGCTATCTTCCATCTCCCCCTCTCTTGGAATCTTGTACCCATCTTCCATGGGCATCTTTACTGTCTTTCCTCCATAAGCACCTGCATCTTTCAAAAGATCAAGTGCATATTTTCTTTGAGATATGAATAATCCTTCCTTAGACCTGCATAACTCAATCCCAAGAAAATATTTCATCTCTCCCAAGTCTTTTATGTCAAAGACAGACTTGAGATACTCCTTGGTTTCTTGTATACCTGTTTTATCAGAACCAGTGATGATAATATCATCAACATATACAAGAATAACAATGATACCTCCTGGTGTAACCAAGGTGAAGAGTGTGTGATCCAACTCACACTTTCTGAACCCTTTACCATTCAGAGTGGTGCTGAGCTTGTGATACCAAGCCCTTGGTGATTGCTTCAACCCATAGATAGCTTTCTTCAGTCTTAACACATTTCCTGGTTTTACCATCCCTTCCATTCCTGGTGGTGGTAACATGTAGACTTCATCTTCAAGCTCCCCCTGAAGAAAGGCATTCTTCACATCCATTTGCCATAGATCCCACTCAAGGTTGACAGCAAGTGATAGCACTACTCTGATAGTATGAAGCTTGGCGACTGGAGCAAATGTGTCTATGTAATCCTCACCATAGGTTTGTGTAAAACCTCTTGCTACCAGTCTAGTCTTCCTCCTATCTATCTTACCATTAGGTAGATACTTAATGGTAAAGATCCATTTGCATGATACTGCCCTCTTCCCCTTAGGTAACTTGCTTTCATACCATGTATCATTCTTGATCATGGCATCTGCCTCAGCATTGACTGAATCCCTCCACTCTTGAATCAACATTGCTTCTTCATAGCTTCTTGGCACATAGCTCTCATCTAAGCTTACTTGAAAGGCACAATGTTCTTCCGGGAACTCAGCAAAAGAACACACAGCTTGAGAGGGATGCTCCACAGCCTGGGCATTGTAGTACACTCTTGTGTTTACCCAGTTGGAAGCATCTCTTCTCACCCGTGTGCTTCTTCTCAAAGGAACTGCTACTTGTTCCTCACTGGCTTCTTCTTCTTGTATCTGAACTGGTTCTCCAGCTTCCTGATCTCTTCTTGCTGAATCCTCTCCACTTTGGTCAGGAGAATCAGAGCTTTGTTCCTCTAGACCTTCAGCACCAATGCCTTGATCTTCTCTACTTCTTGCTTCTGATTCACTTCCCCCCTCATGATCAAAGTGGGATGGTTCTTCAGCAGTAACTGGTGTAGGTTCTTGTTGCCTACTCTGATCCTGGGATACTCCAATGCCAAGACCCTCAAAAATGTTTCTCAAGCTAGCAGCTCTGTCTGATGGTTGGGATAGATCCTCTAGTTCTTCCCAATTCTTCCCATCATAATACCCTTGCTCCTCCATAAACTTGACATCCCGAGACACCAAGACTCTTCTAGCATCAGGATCAAAGCATTTGTATCCTTTCTGACTAGTTGAGTAACCAATAAGCATAGCCTTGGTGCTCCTATGTTCTAGTTTGTTTCTCAGCTCCCCGGGTACCAATACATAGCACACACACCCAAATGTCCTCAGATGATCCAGGCTTGGTTTACTCTTGTTGAGGACCTCAAAAGGAGATTGATCTTGAAGTATTCTGGTTGGCATCCTGTTGATCAGATAACAAGCAGATATAACAGCATCACTCCAATACCTCTTTGGAACACTCTTGTGGAACATTAGTGACCGAGCCACCTCCATGAGGTGCCTGTTCTTCCTCTCAGCTACACCATTCTGTTGTGGTGTATAAGGGCAGCTAGTTTGGTGTAATATCCCATGATGAGCTAGGTGATCTCGAAATGCATGGCTTGTATACTCTCCACCATTATCAGACCTGAAAATCTTAATCTTGGCATGATAATGGTTAGTTACATAGCTTTGAAAATTTTTAAAAGCATCAAGAACCCTATCCTTTGATTTAATGAGTGTTAACCAGGTGTATTTGGATTTTTCATCAATGAAGGTGACATAATATCTATAACCATCACGAGAGAAACAAGGAGCAGTCCAAACATCCGAGTGAATCAAATCAAAACAACTTTCATAGATAGTAGAAGATCTTTGAAACACAGTCTTACAATGTTTACCCAAAATACATGCCTCACACTCCTTATTCTTAAACATGACACCTGGTAACATAATGCTTAAAGCCCTATCATGAGGATGACCTAGTCTAGCATGCCACAATGCATCCTTACTGAGGGAAGAAACAGAATTAAAAGAAACAAAAGAACTAGAAATGGGATCAAGGTCTTCCAGCATATAAAGGTCTCCTTTGGTAGCTCCTTGCCCAATCAACTTACTGCTTTTAATATCCTGAAACTTCACATCATTAGGACTAAAGATAACATTGCATTGAAGATCATTAGTGCATCTTTTCACAGATAAAAGATTTGAAGTGAACTCAGGCATGAAAAATGCTTTAGAATCCTTACTAAACAGTTTCAGTTTGCCAATGCCTATAATAGGGATCCGATCACCATTGGCAATCATAACATGGCCATGAGCAGGTTCAATGTCTTTTATCAACTTAACATCACTAATCATGTGATGAGATGCACCAGAATCAATGATCAATGGTTTATGCACATTTCTAGCAACATTAGTCCTAGATGATTCATTTCCTTTCAAGATGCTTCCTAGAAGTCCTAATATCTTATCAGAGACATCAGGCATTGTAATAGGCAATGTATGAGCAGCATAAGAGTAACCAAGACTATGGTTATTTTTGTTACCAGACTCCTTGAGGGCTCGGATGAGTGATGCAATGTCAGCCTTAGTGATCAACTCCTGGTCCAATCCCTTGCCACTTAGCTGATGAGAAGCCATAGCTCTTCCTTCACTTTCACCCACATTCACAGTTGGACCAGCCCCGGATGAACTAGCACCAGATGCTTCAGTAGAAAGGTTTGCCTTGGCTTCTCTATCTTTGTTGAACTTGCTCGGCTTCAGGTGAGGGTGGAGTAACCAACACTGATTCTTCTTGTGACCCGACTTCTTGCAATGCTCACAGTTCCCTTCATACTTCTCATACTTCTTGCCATTATATGCAGCCTTGTTGGCTTGCATCTCCTCGGCCTGATGAGCCATGGTAAGATCACCCTTTCCTCCAAAGAGACCAAGAGATCCCTCCTCTTTCTGAAGTTGTGCACACACTTCCTCCATGCTTGGGAGAGTAGGCGACCTTAATATATGCTTGATGACATCTTTGTAGCAAGGATCAAGTGTCATCAATAGCCCAAACACCTGATCTTGTTCCCTTCTCTCCATGAGAGCCGACATGTCAGTGGTGTTGGGTCTCAAGCTTTCAAGCTCGGACCATAAAGATCCAAACTTCCCCATGTGTTTGGTGAGCTCCCCTCCATCTTGCTTCATGGAGTTAATGGCTCTCTTCAACTCAAACACGCGGCTTATGTTGGAAACATTCCCAAAAGTCTTCATGAGAGTGTCCCATAGATGTTTGGGAGTCTCGCAGTAGCTGTAGGCTTCAAGTAGGGGTATCTCTAGAGATCCTTGCAGCACGGAAAGCACCATCAAGTCCTCCTGGATCCACTTCTTCTTCTCCTCAGCATCCGTGAGAGCTTTTCCCTTCCCATCTTCTTCAGTTTGTTTTGCCACTGGCTCGGGTTCATCATCAGTGATGTGACTCCATAGCCCTAGCCTTCCAATGGCGGTTTTCACCAACCGAGACCACAAGAGATAGTTTGAACCTCCCTTGAGTTGAACCGGAACTGTAACTAGCTTGCTGAAGTTGCTTCCCTCCATCTTCTCTTGCTTGTATCACACGTGACCTGAAAAGCTTCTATCGTGCAACCAAACTCAAACACCACCAGAACTTATCCTCAAGACCACAAAGACTCTCGGAGAAGCACCAATAACACCTTTAGTATAGTAGCAAGTCTTCCCGAATCACCAAGAACACAAGAGAGAGATAAGGCAACAAGAACACAAGATTTGCGGAATGAAAAAATGATTTCTCTCAATACCAAAGCCAACCTGGCTCTGATACCATGAGATTTTAGAGAATAGAGATAGTATTGAGAGATTGATGAGAGATTAAGAGAGAATAAAAGAGAATCCAAGTTAAATATGAGAGATTGTGTTTCCAGATTCAATAGTGTATAGTAACATCTTGAGAGAGATCGAGAGTGAAAGAGTTTCAAAGAGTATATATTTTATTAATGAGGTTACAATGTATATAAAGAGGAGAAATTACAAGGGTTGCGCAAGGTCTAAACACTATTAGGAGCATGTGAGGTCAATGGTCTAGTTTGAAATGCTTGGCTGAGAGTGTTTACATGCTTGCTCACTTTACAGGCTGTATACAGCCTTGCCTTATCCTCAAACGGTCAAGTGAGGCGCGCCACACTCATCTAGAGTGATCACAATACTGTGCAAACCTTCTCTTCCTTTCCAAGTTACTTCTCTTCTCCATTTACCTTCACACTCTCCTTTTACCTCTTTTACCATGCAGTAACTTTATTTTTACTGCATGGTAACTTTTCTCAAGTTGCTATTCTTCTCATCTCTTCTTTTATATCAAAGTATTCCTCATCTCTTCTCACCACATTTCAACAACCGTGAATGAACCCACTAGAGTTTGAATCTCTAATAACCCCACCGTGAAGAACACTAAAAGCTTGAACCTTTATGAACTCGCGAAGAACAAGAACAAGACTGGGATGATTTTGAATAAAAGAGAAAGAGAACGAGAAGAAATGAAGATGAATGAGACCGTGAACTCAATACCATAGCCAACCTGGCTCTGATACCATGATATTTTTAGTAGTATTGAGTAGATAAGGTGGATTGAGATTAGTTTAGTGATGAAGGTTTATGAAGAACATGAAGAACATGATGAACTAGAGAGAGAGAGAGTTGCAAAATCGTGTTATTAGATTAATGAGACAGAGTTTACAATATAAAGGAAAAGCTAAGACACTGATTTACTATTCTAAGCATGTGTAGTCAAAGGATCAGGCTGCTTTAGTTTGAACTAAACCAATGAGAAGCTCCACATGCTTATGGGAAGAACCTTATCCATCCAGGCTGTTCCAGCCTGTCTTGCGCAGCTTCTTCCCTTCTCCAACGGTCTGATTCACTCATGTGAGCTTCCCACAGTGTAGCAACCTTAGCATAGTAACTTTGGTCTTGTTACCAAGTTACTTCAGTAATATAAAGTTACCACAGTAACTTTTATAGTTACTTTCTCATCTCTTTGCTATCACATCTTCTTCTCATAAGTATCCAAGTCTCTTCTCAATATTAATCTCAATCTCTCATCCTTTCAACACGGACATATGCCATTATCTTCATGATTTTTATCAAACCAGGATGAACCACGATCTAAGAAGCTTTATTTGGAACCACTTATCAGTGGAGAATAACCAGGAAGTTGAATAAATCTCATAGGAGTTTTGAGTAAGAAGATATCCCACTTTCTATCCAGATTATTCCAGATTAGCCTGTTCGGACATATGGCAATATCTTCATGATTCTTATCAAACCAGGATGAACACGATCTAAGAAGCTTTATTTGGAACCACTAATCAGTGGAGAATAACCAGGAAGTTGAATAAATCTCATAGGAGTTGTGAGTAAGAGATATTCCACTCTTCTATCCAGATGATTCCAGATTAGCCTGTTCGGACATATGGCAATATCTTCATGATTCTTATCAAACCAGGATGAAACAATATGTAAGAAGCTTTATTGGGAACCACTAATCAGTGGAGAATAACCAGGAAGTTGAATAAATCTCATAGGAGTTTGTGAGCAAGAAGATATCCCACCTTCTATCCAGATGATTCCAGATTAGCCTGTTCGGACATATGCCATTTCTTCATGATTCTTATCAAACCAGGATGAACCACGATCTAAGAAGCTTTATTTGGAACCACTAATCAGTGGAGAATAACCAGGAAGTTGAATAAATCTCATAGGAGTTGTGAGTAAGAAGATATCCCACTTTCTATCCAGATGATTCCAGATTAGCCTGTTCGGACATATGCCATTATCTTCATGATTCTTATCAAACCAGGATGAACCACGATCTAAGAAGCTTTATTTGGAACCACTAATCAGTGGAGAATAACCAGGAAGTTGAATAAATCTCATAAGTGTTGTGAGCAAGAAGATATCCCACTTTCTATCCAGATGATTCCAGATTAGCTTGTTCGGACATATGCATTATCTTCATGATTCTTATCAAACCAGGATGAACCACGATCTAAGAAGCTTTATTTGGAACCACTAATCAGTGGAGAATAACCAGGAAGTTGAATAAATCTCATAGGAGTTGTGAGTAAGAAGATATCCCACTTTCTATCCAGATGATTCCAGATTAGCCTGTTCGGACATATGGCAATATCTTCATGATTCTTATCAAACCAGGATGAACCACGATCTAAGAAGCTTTATTTGGAACCACTAATCAGTGGAGAATAACCAGGAAGTTGAATAAATCTCATAAGTGTTGTGAGCAAGAAGATATCCCACCTTCTATCCAGATGATTCCAGATTAGCCTGTTCGGACATATGCATTATCTTCATGATTCTTATCAAACCAGGATGAACCACGATCTAAGAAGCTTTATTTGGAACCACTAATCAGTGGAGAATAACCAGGAAGTTGAATAAATCTCATAGGAGTTGTGAGTAAGAAGATATCCCACTTTCTATCCAGATGATTCCAGATTAGCCTGTTCGGACATATGGCAATATCTTCATGATTCTTATCAAACCAGGATGAACCAATATCTAAGAAGCTTTATTGGAACCACTAATCAGTGGAGAATAACCAGGAAGTTGAATAAATCTCATAGGAGTTGTGAGTAAGAAGATATCCCACTTTCTATCCAGATGATTCCAGATTAGCCTGTTCGGACATATGGCAATATCTTCATGATTCTTATCAAACCAGGATGAACCACGATCTAAGAAGCTTTATTTGGAACCACTAATCAGTGGAGAATAACCAGGAAGTTGAATAAATCTCATAGGAGTTGTGAGTAAGAAGATATCCCACTTTCTATCCAGATGATTCCAGATTAGCCTGTTCGGACATATGGCAATATCTTCATGATTCTTATCAAACCAGGATGAACCAATATCTAAGAAGCTTTATTGGGAACCACTAATCAGTGGAGAATAACCAGGAAGTTGAATAAATCTCATAGGAGTTGTGAGCAAGAAGATATCCCACTTCTATCCAGATGATTCCAGATTAGCCTGTTCGGACATATGCCATTATCTTCATGATTCTTATCAAACCAGGATGAACCACGATCTAAGAAGCTTTATTTGGAACCACTAATCAGTGGAGAATAACCAGGAAGTTGAATAAATCTCATAGGAGTTGTGAGTAAGAAGATATCCCACTTTCTATCCAGATGATTCCAGATTAGCCTGTTCGGACATATGCCATTATCTTCATGATTCTTATCAAACCAGGATGAACCACGATCTAAGAAGCTTTATTTGGAACCACTAATCAGTGGAGAATAACCAGGAAGTTGAATAAATCTCATAAGTGTTGTGAGTAAGAAGATATCCCACTTTCTATCCAGATGATTCCAGATTAGCCTGTTCGGACATATGCCAATATCTTCATGATTCTTATCAAACCAGGATGAACCACGATCTAAGAAGCTTTATTTGGAACCACTAATCAGTGGAGAATAACCAGGAAGTTGAATAAATCTCATAGGAGTTGTGAGTAAGAAGATATCCCACTTTCTATCCAGATGATTCCAGATTAGCCTGTTCGGACATATGGCATATCTTCATGATTCTTATCAAACCAGGATGAACCACGATCTAAGAAGCTTTATTTGGAACCACTAATCAGTGGAGAATAACCAGGAAGTTGAATAAATCTCATAAGTGTTGTGAGCAAGAAGATATCCCACCTTTCTATCCAGATGATTCCAGATTAGCCTGTTCGGACATATGCAATTATCTTCATGATTCTTATCAAACCAGGATGAACCACGATCTAAGAAGCTTTATTTGGAACCACTAATCAGTGGAGAATAACCAGGAAGTTGAATAAATCTCATAGGAGTTTGTGAGTAAGAAGATATCCCACTTTCTATCCAGATGATTCCAGATTAGCCTGTTCGGACATATGGCAATATCTTCATGATTCTTATCAAACCAGGATGAACCAATATCTAAGAAGCTTTGATTGGGAACCACTAATCAGTGGAGAATAACCAGGAAGTTGAATAAATCTCATAGGAGTTGTGAGTAAGAAGATATCCCACTTCTATCCAGATGATTCCAGATTAGCCTGTTCGGACATATGGCAATATCTTCATGATTCTTATCAAACCAGGATGAACCACGATCTAAGAAGCTTTATTTGGAACCACTAATCAGTGGATAAAACCAGGAAGTTGAATAAATCTCATAGGAGTTGTGAGTAAGAAGATATCCCACTCGCTATCCAGATGATTCCAGATTAGCCTGTTCGGACATATGGCAATATCTTCATGATCTTATCAAACCAGGATGAAACAATATGTAAGAA
>NW_026617826.1:0-15156 GCF_000801105.2 Raphanus sativus
AAAGTTTATTTATATCAAAAATTGATTAAAAATATACATATATATTCAAAATTTTACTTTTACTAAAATATTTTCCAATAACCATTATTGAAACTGTTTTCAATATATATAAACAAAATACAATACAAAGTCTAATTTAATATACCAACTTAAATTATGGTTTTTATATTTCACATTAAAATTTTAAAATATAATATGTGATTATTTATATGATAGTACATATAAAATATAATTAGTTATATGATTACTTATATGATGGTACATATAAAATACAATTAATTACTTGTGAGTGTTTATGTTACTAAGGTTTTGAGTAGGGGTGGACGTTCGAGTACACATTCGGTTCGGCTCGGGTCTAATTGGGTTTTGAGTTTCTAGGGCCAAAGATTCAGCCTCATTCGGATATTTTTAAATTTTAGTTCGGATTCGATTTGGATCTTTGCAGGCTCGGTTCGGGTTCAGATGCTCCATTTAAATTATTTTTAAAATTTTAAAATTCATTATATATTTTAAAATTTCTCAAAATCTATAAAAAAATATATTATATATAAATTTGACTAACATATGTCAGAATATCTAAACTTAACATATAAATTGATTTGGTTTAACTATTTGGATAGATAACTAATGATTATTTTAAGTATTTTTGGTGTTTTGAATATAATTTACCTATTTTAGATATTTAGTTTTGATTATTTATTTATATTTTCAATTATTTAAACCAACTTAAAAATGCCATATGTTCTGGATATTTTTATATACACTAAAACTAAAAATAATTAATATACATAAGTATATAATTTAATTTCAAATATATTTGGGTATTCGAGATATTATGATTCAGATATAATTTCATTTTAGTTCTGTAGATATCAATATTTTGAATAATTTGGATATTTAATCAATTTTGATTTGGATTAGATTACTATTTTTTTAGATTATGATTGATTTGACTTTTTGGATTCAGATTTTTTATTCATTTTAATATTAACATGAAAAAAATATGGTAACAAATTTTATAAATACATCCGAGTGATTGCATGGATCAAAATCTAGTAACCTCTTAAAATGTAAAGGTAAAAAAAAACTAACCGAGATCAGCAGCTGCTAGTCTGACGTAGAGATCCTGACCTCCGTCAGCAAAATTTCGGATATCCAACAAATCCCCGGTCCAAATCACACATCCTGACCCACCATTACGAATGTCAGTATTAGCGAACGCCTTACAATTGCAATCTTTAAGACACCGTGCTTCACACTCTTCTATCCCAATCCCCCTGTCCACCATCGTCTTCGTAGTATCCGGCAACTTCATATTCTTCAACCGCACAAACCCATCCGTACCGTCACATCTCAGCCTCGTCTTCCTCACGCAACCCTCAAAATCATCTCTCAGATCCCACTTATTCACTGGCTTAAACCCTTGGACACAGTTACAAACCGGCGAGGTGTTGGAATCGCAATAACCGTAACTCCCACACTGTTCGTAGTTATTGCATATATCCTTTGGTGAGTACCATAACGGTCTCCAGCTCTGTAATCTCTCAACCCAAGTTGATCGTTGTAACAACCCGGTGGGGGTTAGGGTTAAGATGGAGTAAATGTTACTTTTTGTGATACGGTACGAGTAAGTTATTTCTTCATCAGTAGCTGTGAAATTTAAAACTAGGTAATCAACCGGGGTTATCTCCGGTATGCCGTTATACCGGATCCCATCCCATGGACCGCTCCGGTACACTATAGACTCCTTGTTGCGTACGTAAACCTCTGGGAACCCTTTGGTTTCGAATTTAGTCGAGAAATCCCCGCTCGATGGATCGTCTGGGGTTTTCCTGGATCTCAAGAATCTGTTTCTTCCGCTTTTAAGATCCCAACCAAGTTTCATCTCCGGAAGTAAAGTATCTGTCGGAAAATCGAAACTCTGCCACAAGTACTCGTTGTTATTGTTGGAGTCTCTGAGCACGAGGTTACCGTTATCGAGAAGCTCTGCGACCACTGGAGTTGTTCTCACGTTTCCTCCTGTTAGGTTAGTGGACCAAACAGGTTTATTGGAATGATCCGAAATGATGAGATTATTGTTGTCGGAGATTTTGAGAGATCCGTTGGACTCTGAGAGAGGAGTGTCTCTGTTTGCAACCCATACGTAGGTTCTGGTAGGGATTTTCTTGTACCAAATCCCGAGATACCAACGAGAACTTGACGTGGGAGTGAAGAAACCAAGCTCGAAGGTTTCACTACGAGATATGATTGTTTTGTTGCTTGAGATAGTGAGAGATTCTGTAGGCGACATAGTGCTGGCAGCAGAGACACCGAAGGCTGGAAACAAAATGAAAACGAAGGCGAATGTGTAAAGATAATGGTGGTTTGGTACACTTCTCATCTCTCTCTCTCTCCCCCTCTACGCCATTAATTGTCTTTGAGTATGAAAATATTTATACAAATATATCTTTGAAGATGTCAATCAAGCATGTCGTGTGGTCAATGTGTGAACGTTATTTACACGACTACTAGTCTCTTTTCTTTTTGTTTCAAGGTATTTTCGTTGAACGTACACGACTACTCTCTACATAACTTTCTTGGTCTTCTTGTTTGTATTTGAAATACTATTGACTATGGAGTTTACCTAGCAGGTAAAACCACTCTTCAGTTCGTTCTTGTGTATCAACCAAACAAACCCAACTTTTTTTTTGAACATAAATAAAAGCTAGAAAATCCATAAAATTAAGCTATTCGGGCCGACAAAAGAACAAGTATACGGAACACAGACGTTTGTAAGTACTCCCTCTGTTTCCCTGAAAAAAAATGTTTACTACAATATTCAGGTATATAAAAATACAATGAATATTTACAATCAAATTTATTTTTTTGATTATATTATACGCTTTTTAATAGTTATTAATTAATAGTATTTAATCAGTTCAAATATTTTTAGTTAATTTTCTTAGAATATATAAAATACTAGGTGTTTTCCTGCACTATGTGCAGTAAAAATATTTAAATTTAAATTAATTTTAATAGATAAATTTAATCTATATTTAAAAATAAATTTTTATTAATATTGTAGATTTTATTTTTCTTATAAATATTTTAATATAAATTTAATTTAATTAAACATAAAATTAAGATAAATATAATTTTATGTATTTTAAATTATATTCAAAAATATGCAAGTATATATTTAGAATTATAATCTTAGATAAATTTTTATATCTGTTTATTTTAATTAAATATATTAAATAAATAATTTTATGTATTTTAAATTATATTCAAAAATATGCATGTATATATTTAGAATTATAATCTTAGATAAATTTTTATATCTGTTTATTTTAATTAAATATATTAAATAAAATTGTATAAATTGAATAATTATCAAAATAAAAAATAAACAGTATTTATAAAATTTGTAGATATATAGGAAAATAATGATTCTACGATTAAAATTTTATAATTTCCTAAAAATTGTATACAGTTTTGAAAATTTTAGTAATAAAATTTTATAATTTAAAAATACAGAACTAATTGATATTTCGAAATATGTATTTTTAGTTAATTTTCTTAGAATATATAAAATACTTCCTCTTATTTTTAGAAAGGAGGAAAGGAAGTATACGTTAAAGATGAAAATTTTCTAATTTTGTAAGACCAATGAAGATTAAAGATGAGAAGGAAAGAGGTTCGAAGAATCGGACAACAACTACCATGAGGATTTCATGATCAACAAATGTTGAAACTTAGTATCGGTTAATAAAATAAATCTAGGCCATATAGGCAATGGCTATTGGACCAGAAATTATGTTGTCAAACTATGAACTTAATATAATTAACATTAAATGTCTGATCTGGTCCGCAAATCTAGGACATCTTAACAATTTGTCCACTCCTACTGGCCTACATACAACCCTTGATAAAGATAAATCCATAAAAAAAACCACAAGATGTTATCCCATACAACCGTGGAGTGTCCATAAAATTCATTTATTGTTTGTATCGTTCACATGCCTTTGTAACTGAACGATACAAAACTCTCGTTCTATTGACACTAAAAACCATGCATATTACGTAAAGACTTATTCTTAGGTTCACCCCTAGAGTGAACCTAAAGGTTCACCCAACCAATAGGAATCACCCATTTCACAATTGATATCTTTTAAAAAAGGAAACAAAATATTATCAAGTTATATTATATTTTTAAAATAAAAAATGTTAAAAATAAATAAAAGTAGTAATATATGCAACAAAAAAAAATTAAAATATTTTAAATCCGTCGTCAAAACGTTAAAAACAATAAATCTTAAAAATACCAAACCCTTAATCCTAAAAAAGTTTAGGGATTAAGATTAAGGTTTTAGTATTTTTAAGATTTATTGTTTTAGTGTTTAGTTTTTTTAGTTAAAATTTAGGATTATCCAAGTATTTATGATTTACCTAAGGGTTTAGGGTTTAGAGTTTAGGGTTTAGTATTTCGATGATGGCATAAAAAATATCTAATTTTTTTTGCATATACTAGAGTTTAGGGTTTAGAGTTTAAGATTATACAAGAGTTTAGCATATACCCAAGGGTTTAGCGTATACCCAAGGGTTTAGGGTATACTTAACGGTTTAGGGTTTATGATTTAGGGTTTAGGGTTTATGATTTAGGGTTTAGAGTTTATTTTTTTCGAAGATGTTAAAAATATATTTTTAAATCATTTTTAACTACTATTATTTTTATTTTTTTCATTTTATTTATTTTAAAAACATAATATAACTTGACAATATTTTGTTTCCTTTTTTAAAAGATATCAATTGTGAAATGAGTGATTTCTATTGGTTGAGTGAACCTCTAGGTTCACTCTAGGGGTGAACCCAAGAATAACTCTTACATAAAATGTGTTTGCGACAATTCGTCCGTGGACCCCGACTCGCATTCTTAAAGAGCATCGATCCTAATTCCTCGAATGTGAGTTTTCACTGACTCCTCCATATAAATTATCGATGTGCTTGACATTCTTTAAACCCAAGATTTCACCTTTTAATAACTTTTTCAAGAGGACAAAATGTCACTAATAGACCTACAGATGAAATTATCATGTAACTTAATTATATTTTCGTAATTTTATGATAATAAAACCTTAACAGTCATTCTATTAAAACAGATAGAATTTTTTTAAAATAAACTTTAGCTCATGATTTCCTTAATACAGGCAAGTCATATTATTTTGCATTTTCTGGATTAGAAAACACTAAAAACAATTTAGTGAACTATTTTATCATAAGTTGCTAGAGGAAGAAAGTTGACCAAAAAAGAATGTTATTGTCTTTTTTATTTGTACATGATCCTTGACTCCATGCCGGATTAGAGTGAGCATTTGGTTTTTGGTTTGGTTCTCATTCGGTTCTTTTGACTTTTTGGTTTTTATGGTTACAGATTTAGGATCCGTTCGAGTATTTAAAAATTTGGTTTGACTATTTTGCTTTTTGGTTCGAATTGGATAACAAAGTTAAAACCGCCTAATATCCAAGATAATTTAGATCTCATTCGGTTATGGTTTTTAGGTTAATTCGGGTAAAAAAAGTAAAAGAAAATGGAGTTTTCTGGATTTAAATATCATATTTCTAGCTAGATTAAAAATTTAGATAATTTGGATAATTTTAATTGTTTTTGATAAAACATATTCTGGTTAAAAGTATATCAATTATATTATAGAAATTTGGGTAATCATTCAGTTGACTTTGGTTCGATTTTATTTTTTGTTTTAAAAATATAGGACCGATCGAAAAATTGATAGGATTCAAAACTCAAATTGAACCTCATTTTACAGTCGGTTGGTTTTATAGCTCCAGATTAAAATATTTTTATGGATAGTTTGGGTTATAATTAGTATTTTTAGATCTCTCTCTCTCTCTCTCTCTCTCTCTCTCTCTCTCTCTCCTCTCTCTCTCTCTCTCTCTCTCTCTCTCTCTCTCTCTTTATATATAATTATATATGCATAGTGTATATCATAAAGAAAAAAAACGGTCCCATTTCTCTCTCTGACGCGCTTACCAAGACAGTCGTGTTTCTTCGACGCCGAGAGCGAGAGCTCGCCGGCGTCGCCTCTACTCAATCTTGCTCATTTTTCTATTGCTACAAGTCAAAGCTCTCGTTCTATCATTTATTCTGCCTTTACTCAATCATTATTCTGGATCTGGAAATTTCAAAACTAGAGAAGACCTTCGTGGTCTTTGCTCGGTTTTGGAGACCACCGGACCTGCATCTTTCACCGGGGACTCCTGGAAACGCGGGTACAAATACCACCTCTCCCCACCTCGACCCACGGAAGGGATGCCCCTCTCTCTGCACAGACCTGCAACTCGCTCTGCTTGCACAAATGGCGCCTCACTTCACCTCCTTCCCTTCACTGAGTTTAACCTTCCACTGTGCTTTAGATCTGAGAAGAGTCCCATGGATTTCTTTGGATCTGAGCTACTCTCAGATAAAGCTCAAATCTCAGACTTTAAGAACGCCTCAAGCCACCGCAGCTCTTCAACTTCATGTTACAAACGGGATTCCGTATCTCTTTCCGGTTGCTGCTTAATCCCTAACTTTTCGATCTTCACAGCCCCCTCTCCTCCATCTTGCGCCACCACCCTTCATCCCGCCGACGAGGTGTGCCCTAATTTCGCCGCACGCACACTGCGCAAGCTCAGATCTGTTGAACGTGATGCTGACATCAGCCCTTCCACTTCCTCTATATGGGCCAGGCCCAAGTCATTTTCAAAAGGTGTCAGTCCTTTCTCTATCTTTCAAAATATTAATTTGAAGATGAGGTCCAAGCCCAGAAGTTATCTTTGCTTTTGGTTATAGTTAATAGTTTTTCAATGAGTCTCGATGGATTCACCGAACCTTTGATCCAAACTATTGTGAACGCAACGTTATATCCTTCAATTCAGAAGCGATCTTTATTTTTGTGGGTGCCAGTGGATTCACCAGTACCACCATCTAAGACCTTCTCCATGAGAAGAGTCGTCCCTCCTGCTACAAAGCAGATGAAGTTGTCAAAATCTCTAACCGTTTTGTTATCTTGTGGAGCGGTCTGTACGGGGCCTGAAGATGCAACGGATTTCGTTTCGACGATATTCCGAGGTGTGATTGTCTATCAACGTCACGATTCAAAGTGACTAAGTTTCAACTTTCCGGCTTTGCCGTGAACTTTACTTCGACGCATTTGAGTCTTACTCAGAATTCGCTGTCAATTTATCCAAGAGGTTTCTCTACTTTTATCTTTTTATGTTATATTGTTGTCGCTTTGTACTGTTAGTGGAGCCATGATTACTTCTTCTTCAAAGGCCCGAATGTTTAGTTTTAATGAAAGCGGTGTTTCAAAAAAAAAATTAGTATTTTTAGAATATTTGTAATTTTAAAATTAAATAGAATTAATATTTGAAGTATATAAACTGTTTTGGATAATCAGATACACATTGGTTCACGATTTAATTTGGTTTGTTTCTCGTTTCTAAAAATAAAATCGTTTGAATATTTGAAAGTTTTGGGTATATTTTTTCAGTTCTTTTATACGCCCAATGATAGCGTAGTGCTAACAATTGAGGCTGCTGAACACTTTAAATTAAATGTCAACTTCCCACCCTTAAAACCACTTGCTGCTGAGGGGAGAGAGAGGCCAGATCACACTATATATAAGATCTACATGTATCTTCCCTCACACCGACACAAAACATAAATATACACTAAGAAGAACAAGATGGACAATCTGAGGTTATGTGAAGCAAACAACGCTCCTCTAACGCCCATAACGTTCTTGAAGAGAGCTTCAGAATGTTATCCAAATAGAACTTCCATAATCTATGGAGAAACTCTTTCACATGGCCTCAGACCTATGACCGTTGCTGTCGTCTCGCTTTTCTCTCCTATCTCTTGACATCGCCAAGAATGATGTCGTATGTCTCTCTCTGCAACGAATCTTTTTATTTGTTTATTTAAAGTTTATTATGTTTTGTTCAAAAAAAGTTTATTATGTATAGTAGGTTTTATCAAACAAATCTGAATATAAGAAATAATTCTATTTCACTTTAACTTGGATATACGACTATGAGACATGACATAAATATGTGTTTAGGTATCCGTTCTTGCCCCAAACATCCCATATATGAGATGCACTTCGCTGTTCCCATGGCTGGAGCTGTCCTTAACCCTATCAACACCCGCCTCGACGCAAAATCCATCGCCGCAATCTTCGCCACGCACAGTCCAAGATATTATTCGTAGACCCAACCTAGAGACCTTAGCTAGAGCCGCGCTCTATCTACTACCCGACGAAGAACAGCTGAACCTGCTGGTCATATTCATTGACGAGCCTGATTGCCCTAAGAGGGTTTCGTCCAATGAGTTAGACTACGAGGGGCTCATCCGTACGGGAGAACCTTCGTCCTCCTTGGTTGCACGTATGTTCCGTATTCAAAACGAGCAGGATCCCATCTCGTTAACTACACATCGGGTACCACGAGCGAACCAAAAGGTGTGGTGGTTAGCCACCGTGGAGTGTATTTGAGCTCTCTGAGCGTGATTATGGGCTGGGAAATGGGGACATTCCCGGTCTACCTTTGGACTCTGCCTATGTTTCATTGCAACGGATGGAATCTCACATGGTCGGTGGCAGCACGTGGGGCACCAACGTCTGTATCAGGCATGTGTCTGCCCCGGAGATTTATAATAAACATAGAATTGCATGGCGTGACGCATATGTGTTGTGTTCCTACAGTCTTCAACATTTTGCTTCAAGGAATCCACTTGACATGTCACAAAGTCCAGGCCGGTTCAGGTTTTGACCGGAGTTCATCGCCTCCTGCTGCCCTTGTAGAGAAAGTTCAGCGGCTCGGTTTTCAAGTGCTGCATGTCTATGGGCTCACGGAGGCCACTGGTGCTGTTCTCTTTTGTGAGTGGAATGACGAGTGGAACAGGTAATATATATTCGTGGTACAAAAAGTTTATAATAGCATCATTACTGGACTCTCTCAAAAAGAGTTTCTTAGTAAAAATTATTAATTATATTTTTTGATCAAATTATTATAATATAATAATTAATTTTGAACAAATTAACTTGTTCAATGTTAAAATGACACGTTGGTTTGAGGTATCTTGATTTTGATGAGAGTCTCTTCACAAAGAAACTTATCTCATAAATTCTCCTACTATATCATTTTATAATTTTATCATGAGATCTCTCATAAGAATTGCCCACTGTGGATGCTTTAAGTCATGTTAAATGTTATTAAATCGATTTAACATTTATATTTATACTATTAAAACAGACTACCAGAAAAGCAACAGATGGAGATGAAGGCAAGACAAGGGGTAGGCATCTTAACCCTGGCTGACGTTGACGTAAAGAACACGAAAACTCAGGAGAGTGTCCCACGCGATGGGAAGACAATGGGAGAGATTGTCATGAAAGGAAGCAGCTTAATGAAAGGGTATCTAAAGAGTCCGAAAGCTACATCTGAAGCGTTTAAGCACGGATGGCTCAACACGGGAGACATAGGTGTGATCCATCCAGATGGGCACATACAGATCAAAGATCGGTCCAAAGATATTATCATATCTGGAGGTGAAAACATCAACAGTGTTGAAGTTGAGAATGTTCTTTATAAGTATAAGAAAGTGCTCGAGGCTGCTGTTGTGGCCATGCCTCACCCTATGTGGGGTGAAACCCCTTGTGCGTTCGTTGTTCTAGAAAAGCGTAAGACTAGTCAAGGAGACTGTGATGATCAGTTCATGACAAGAGAATGTGATTTGATTAAGTATTGCCGTGAGAATCTGCCTCATTTTATGTGTCCGAAGAGGGTTGTGTTCATGGGAGAACTACCTAAGAACGGCAACGGAAAGATTCTTAAGCATAAGTTAAGAAATATCGCTAAAAGTTTGGTTCTTAATGATGACAATACTATTGGCATTAAGCACTAAATATCATCCCTCATGCAAAATCCCTACGGAAAATATATGTGAGATATTAGATATCTGATACTTATGTTTCGATTAGTATAAAATTATTTTTGAATAAACATATTATAAGTTTTATTATAAATAACTGTAATTTACCGAAGCATTTAGATTTTATTAATATTTTTATTCTTTGATTGAACTTAATTTAACTCAGTTAAATTTCATTGAATCCGGTTAAACCATATTGATCCATGACCAAAACATTTTCGGTTCAGTCATTTGGGCAAGTTTTTAAAACACTGCATCCAGGCTCTAATGCATCCAAAAATGTTACATTGATAAAAATGAAGATCCAAATGATCATATGCTTGTTGATGCATGGTAATGTGATGTGGGGCATTCTGAATGGCTAGATATGTCTTTTTGTATACCTTTCAGAAAATATTAATTGAGAATATTTGATTTGATTAAATATTATTGATAGTTATTGAAAATTTTATAATAAAATAAATAATAAATTTAGTTATAAACATTTATTGTATTTTTTATTTTGCTTGAATAGTCTAGAAAATCATTCTTTCAAGAAGGATAAACAGATTTTCTCGGGTTACAAATTACCGGACGTCAATAACTGAGAGGGAGATTTGGTTCACTGACAATTCATGAATAGTCTAGAAAATCATTCTTCTAAGAAGGATAAACAGATTGTCTCGGGTTACAAATTACCGGGCGTCAATGACTGAGAGGGTGATTTGGTTCACTGACAATTCATCATCGCGCTGTGTACCCGACGACAATTCGGTCTCAAGAAGACTTCTCCCAGCGCAAAAACCGGGCTGTTTAGGCTGAGGAATAGCCGTAGTTTCGCTCCCAAGCATCACCATAACAGTCGACATCACTGGTCTGTCTTCAGCACGTTCTTGAACACACAAGAGACCAATTTGTATACATCTCAAGATTTCATGTACTGTCCGGAGTGCTGATGATGAAGAATCTATGATGATTGGGTCTACGGTCTCTATCCCTTTTCCTTCTTTCCAGTACCTCCACACCTGTCCGTAAAAATATAGAATCTTTCATTTAGTGTTATGGCGATATAAGATGCAGTGAAACAATATCAAATTTAGTTGTTCTCAGCTTACAAAATCAAGGAGGTTAAGGTCACGGTTAGAGTTGTAGAACCCTTTACTCCTCTTGCCAGTTATAATTTCAAGAAGCAAGACCCCAAAGCTGAAAACATCCGACTTCATAGAGAATATCCCGTCCATTGCATATTCTGGAGCCATGTAACCGCTGCATAAGGTATAATAGATTCATATTTTATGATGTTTTCTAGTTGGTTTAGATTTAAGACGAAAACTCTTTGTTGTTATGGAAACAAATAGCTTACTAAGTTCCAACCACCTTCCTTGTGTTAGCTTCTGTCTCATCCCGTCCAAAGATCCTTGCCATCCCGAAATCCGAGATTTTTGGAGTCATATTTTTATCAAGTAAGACGTTACTTGCTTTCAAGTCTCTATGGATAATTCTAAACCGCGAATCTTGGTGAAGATAAAGAAGTCCTCTAGCAATACCATTGATAATGTCAAATCTCTTTTGCCAATTTAAGGTAGAGCGTCGGATTTTATCTACAAATCGATCACAATTTTAAACATGTTAATCTTATCCCCGAATAAGTTACATTGTTAGAATAGAAGTTATCTTGAGTCACTAACCAAAGAGATGTGAATCAAGGCTTAGATTCTCCAAGTACTCATATATCAACATCTTCTCGCCCTTCTCGACGCAACAACCGAGGAGCCGGACAAGGTTTATGTGCTGAAGCCTAGCAATTAGTCTGACCTCATTCTTGAACTCATCAGTCCCTTGTAGAGACATTGTAGATAGTCTCTTTACCGCAATTTCTTTCCCGTCAGGTAAAATTCCCTATTACAGACATGTTCGATTATAGAATGAAAACCTTGTACATTGATAGATTTTTGAGTACATTTATGAATCATTTTTACCTTGTAAACAATACCGAAACCACCTTGTCCAAGCATGTTAGCGACAGAAAATCGGTTTGTCGCCATGGCAAGAGATTCAAACTCCATCAATGGAAGCTCTAGATCCTCTGTTTTGCTTTCTTCGGATATGTAACTATAGCTTGTTAATATCACTTCGTTTATTAGCAAATCTTGGCTTCGCACTTGATCAACTGTTTCATTCAGAAACAAAAACTTTTGAACTTTCAGAATTTACAGACAAAATAAAGAAAATGAGTCATTGATTTACCATTAGGTGTTTGAATTGTTATAGATCTCTTCTGTTTTCTTTTCCAAAAGCCGAAGGTGATGATACTAATTATTAGAAGAAAAATGGCCACTCCAATACTCGAACCTAAGATTCTTCCATGGCTTGTTATCTTGACATCTGCAATATAAACGAGGCACATAGTACGTACTTGTCAAAAAAAAAGGTCACTCCCTTGTACTTATGATAAAAACATTATACTAGACCTAAATATAAATATTTTTGGTGTTGAATCTAAGCTTAAACCATACTTAATATTGAGATATACTGTTTGTGCCTAATATAGTAATCATCAGTAGCTTCGCTTAGTAATGCAATTAAAAAATATTAGATAGATCTTTAGTTTTAACATTGATTTTTTGAAGCAAAAAAATTATGGATTTATAGTGATCTAAACATCAACTTATATCTTAATATTTGAATGGATATTTAACCACATATCTTATATTCTGAAATTTCCTAGTATCACACCCCTACAATTAGGTGATCTTAGCTGAAACTCTTGAGATCAATAGCAAAAAATATTAAATGCTATTACATCAACTTAGTAGAAAGCAATCCAATCACATGGTTTGATCTTATTTCTTGGACAACAGACAATTATATTAGTCTAAAGACCCAAAAGAAATTAATCTGTTACAACCGGAAGTAAATGTTAAAGGGGTGAAGACATCCACAGAAATGCTTCACTTTAGATAGAAGTGTTAAAAGGGGTGATCACATGCTTTGATCCTTAACTAAGGTAGCCTCAACTAAAACAAAACCCTTAAAAAGGCATGGGAGAAAGAACTAACCGAGATCAGCAGCCGCTAGTTTAACGTAGAGATCCTGACCACCATTTGCATAACTCCTGATATCCAAAAGCCCTCCCTTCCAAATCACACAACCCGACCCGCCGTCACGAATATCCGTGTTAGCATACGCCGTACAGTTACAATCTTGTAGGCACTTGGCTTCACACTCCTTCAACCCAATTCCTCTGTCCAAAACCGTAGCCGTAGTATCCGGCAGTTTCATCTTCTTCAGAACCACAAACCCGTCTCTACCATCACAACTCAACCTCGTCTTCCTCACGCAACCAGCTGAATCATCTCTCAAAGCCCACTCTTGCTCGTTTCGTCGCTCAAACCCTTTGATGCAGTTACAGTTCGGTATGGTGTTGGAATCGCCATAACCGTAACTCCCACACTGTTTGTACTTGTCGCATATGTCCTTTGGTTGGTACCACAATGGTTTCCAAGTCTGCGCTGTCTCGATCCAGTTCCGTCGTTGTATGTTTCCCGTCGAGGTTACGCTTAGTATGGAGTATACGTCGGGTTTGGTCATTTGGTATGAGTAAGTCACTTCTTCGTTACTCGCTACGAAAATGTAAACCATGTAATCAATTGGTTTCATCTCCGGTACGCAGCTAAACCGGTTTCCGATCCATGGACCGCTCCGGTAGATAATTGACTCTTTGTTGAATACGTAATACTCAGGGAACCCTCTGGTTTCGAGTTTAACCGAGAAATCGCCGCTCGATGGATCCTCCGGATTTCTCCAGGATCTCAAGACTCGGTCTAAACCGGTTTTTTTATCCCAGCCCAGTTTCATATCCGGAAGCAAAGTATCTGTTGGAAAATCGAAACTCTGCCACAAGTACTCGTTGTTATTGTTGTTGGAGTCTCTGAGCACGAAGTTACCGTTATCGAGAAGCTCTGCCACCAGTGGAGATCTCATAGTGCCAACGGTTAGATTCGTTGACCAAACAGGTGTGTCGGAGGAGTGATCGAAAATGACGAGGTTGTTGTCTGATGATATTTTGAGAGATCCGTTGGGATGAGACAGTGGGTTGTCTCTGTTGGCAACCCATACGTAGGTCCTGGTAGGGATTTTGCTGTACCATATCCCGAGATACCAACGTGAACTTGTTCCGGGAGTGAAGAAACCGAGCTCGAAGGTTTCGTTACGAGATACAATGGTTTTGTTGTTTGAGATTGTGAGAGACTCTGTAGCAGATAGTGTTTTGGCATAGACACCGAAAGATGGAAAGAAAATGAAGACGAAGATGAAGATGATGTAAGGATGGAGGTAGTTTGGTACATTTCTCATCTTTTTTCTCTCTGTTACCCTCTACGCCGTTGTCTTGAGTTATGAGGAAATTAAATTTATACACACACACACATAGATGTAACACATGTTGTGGGTTCAATGTGTGAAGGATACTTCCACGACTTTTCTCTACAGCATGTTTCTTGGTCTTCTTGTTTGTATTCGAAATATCAAAGATCTGTTGAATATAGAGTTGACCCGTCGAATTTTAATGTTCTTCCCTAGTTTTCCATTTTTTCCCAATAAATGTCTACCAGCCAAGCATATCCAACTTCAATTTCTATCACTATTGCTATCATTGACCACAAATCCAGACACATACTTAAATTCTATCACTGTTGCTGTACAAAGTTTCTAGGAACATGGCTAAAAGAAAAGTTTTTAAGCTTAGATAAATTAAGGATGTATATATTGGACCATTATTATTGTCTCATTGATGGTAGAGTCTTTCGGTCCTCCTCCTGATGTTGATTGCAAGCTCTAGAATAGTCTTCACAATCACCTAGAAACTGAACGTTCTTGTATGATAGCCAGTTTAACAGTTGAACACTTAAATTGCCTTTTTTAGTTCCTTAATTAAAATACAAACATGTAAAAAGGCTTAAATTGGAAAAAGTAAACAGTTTAACATATTGATCAGCTAGCACATAGAGCATGGTTAACTAATCAAAAATATGTAATAATTTGGTTCAACTAATTAATACTAAGAATACAAAAAAAAATAGTTTTAAATATTGATCAGCTAGTAAAGTAAAGAGAGCCAGGTTAACCAATCAAAAATGTGCAGACCCAAACAAAAAACCTCAGCTGAAAATGGATGTTCAAAAGAAAAGAAGGAAGTAAATAGTTTT
>NW_026617827.1:0-15154 GCF_000801105.2 Raphanus sativus
AAGTAGTATGCCCCTTGCTTGCCTCTGTTCCTTCTCAGATCATGAATTAGTCTTTGTCTTCATGTCATAAGTGGTACAGTAAAGAATCACATTTAATACGTAGTATTTTGAAGTTGTGTTGGTCGTTCTCTTTTTTTCTTTCCATCGAACAAAACCCCCACTTATAAGCCTTTTAAGCCTTGTGGTAGAGAAACGATTGATCCTTCCAACAAGCTGAAAGCCGAATACCCTACAAGGCTATATAACCTTTTGTCTTTAACGGATACTTGGGTAGTACGGTCAAGACTTGTTTTAGTTTAAAATCTTAAAGACTTTCTTGTCGTTAAACTCCATCTCATTCAAGTAACTGAAATACACATCTGAGTCAAGCCGGGGGTAGTTCAAGTCTTTTGTCTTCAAGATCATAAGAGTCGTGTGGTGTTATTTGTCATTGTCTTGCCTATTATGTCTCCATCCAACAACAAGCCTTTTAATCGATCCTTTTGTAAGCCGTGGGTGTAGTGTAGTAAGGTAAGCAATCTGTTTTCAGTTCTTATTAGTCTTTTTCTTAGGACTTTCTCAAACCCCTGTCGTTAAACTCCATCTCACTCAAGTAACTGAAAACAGATTTGAGTCAAGCCGAGTTTTTGTCTTTTTAAACCATAAGAGTAGTGTGGGTGTCATTTGCCATGCTCAAATGACATATTCTAAGCAGATGGTGTTTTAAGCGATCCGTTGTCTACTTTTTTTGTAAGCCGTGGGTGTAAGTAAGGTAAGAAATCTGTTTTCAGTTTGTTTTCTTTTGTCTTTAAGACTCTCAAACCGTTCGTATGTAACTCCATTCCCTTCTAATATATCTGAAAACAGAACTAAGTCAAGACATGGGTAATTAAAGTCTTTTTAAGACTACAGAGCCGTCTGGGTCTATATCTGCCATCCATCCTCCAATGACTTGGTTTTAAGAAGCTATTCATTTATCCCACCAAACAAGCTTCCAAACTGCCCCATTGTCTTTGAATCTGTCTAAAGAATCTTAACTGACAGGTGACTTGTCTTTAGATTCTTATAAGACGTGGGTAAGTACTTGCTTTCAAGAATCTGTTTTTAGTTCTTAGTCTTTGTCTTAAGACTTACTTAAACCGGCTGTGGGGCTGTTGTTAAGCTCCATCTCACATTCAAGTAACTGAAAACATATTCGAGTCAAGCCGTGGGTAAGTAATTGTCTTTTTAAGACCACAAAGGTCTCTTGCCATCATCCCCTAATGACTTGTTCTAAGAAGCTGCTCGTTAATTTTTATTCATCCAGTCTTGAAACTGCCCCATTCTCAAAATGTCTTTCCGATCATGTTTCCATCCAACAAATCTTTTAACCAATCCATGATCAAGACGTGGGTGGGTAAGATAAGCAATATGTTTTCAGCTCTTAGTCTTTGTCTTGAGCCTTTCTCGTGTCGTTAAACTCCATCTCATTCAAGGAAACAGATTCGGGGCAAGCCGTGGGTAAGTACATTTTTTTTTTTGTCTTTAAGACCACAGAGTCGTGTGGTTATTATTTGTCAATGAACTTGTCTAATGACATGTTCTAAGCAGCTGGTCGTTAATATTCACCCTGTCTTAAAACTGCCCACACTGTCATTGTATTTTCCTATAATGTTTCCATCCAAAAGGTCTTTTCACTGATCCATTGTCTACTTTTATAAGCCAGCCGTGGGTGATACAGTCAAGAATCTGTTTTCAGTTTGTTTGTTAGACTTTAAAGACTTTCTCAAACCGGTTAGTCTTTAACTCCATTCCCTTCTAATACACAATCAAGAGGGTTTCAGTTTGTAGTCTTTTTGTCCTTACGAGTTTCTCAAACCGAACCGAGTTGGTTCTCCGTTATATCCGAAAACAGACTTTGAGTTAAGCTGTGGGTGAGTGAAGTCTTTAAGAACTACTGAGATGGTATGGACTTTGAAGACTTTCTCAAACCGTCAGAGCTGTGGAAACGTTTCGTACAGTCTGTTGTCTTTAAGACTATTAAGTCGTGTGTTTTGTTTGCCATCGTCCAATGAATTTCTCTTAGAATCGGACAAGCCTCCAAACTGTCCCATTGTCATTGAATCTGTCTAAAGACAGATAACTTATATAAGCCGTGGGTAGTACACAATCAAGAATCTGTTTTCAGTTTGAAGTCTTATTGTCTTTAAGACTTTCTGAAACCGTTGGTTCTCCCTTCTAACATCTGAAAACAGATTTTTGAGCCAAGCCGTGGGTAAGTAAGAAACGTCTCTTGTCTTTAAGACCTATAGAGACGTGTGGACTTTTAAAGACTTTCTTAAACCGTCAAGCTGTGGGTCTTTAGTATAGTCTGTTGTCTTTAAGACTATTGAATCTGTTCTCAGTTTGTAGTCTTATTGTCTTTACACTACAAGAAATACGAGTATTGGTAGCAGTTCGCGGTAGCACGAATTCTCGAACTGCTACTAAAAATGTCAAAACTCGGATTTTCATTAAGCGGGAAATCAAAAACCCACTTTCGAGTCTGTTTTTATTTGGTAACATTTTGAACCGCCAACACTTTGGGAAATTTTGGTTTTCACACCAAAACTTTTTGTGTTTGGGATTTTTTTTGTTTTTGCCAAGTCCTTTCTTCATCTCAACAAAAAAAAAATCATTCATGTCTAGAGAAAAAGGTCAATTCTTTTTCCACTCGATGTATTGATCTCAAACCCAGACTAGGCACAGCTCCGGCGACGCTTCTATTCTGGCAATCCCAAGCCTCTGCTTCTGCGAAACCCTAGACGTTGGAGGTGAAGAAGACCTGCTACTCTTCAATGGCAGAAGTAGAGAACACTAATTCTATCCGGTCTCAGAAGACGAGATGGCAAGCTACGAGCCTGGAGACGGGTAGAACTTCTTCCGCCTCTCTCTCTGTCTGTTCGATTCGATCTCATATATATTTCTCCATCGCTGCTTCTCTGTCTATTTCAAGTTCCGTTGATTCTTCTTCTTCGTCGGGTATGATTTTATTTGGATTTCACCATCATCGGTTGTTTCTCTGTATAATTTGCTTTCAAATCCAATTCGCTAGGATTCTGTTTCCTCGCAAAGCTTCTCTGCAGTTTGACAGTTTAGTAGACTGAAGAAGTGAAAAGTCACATTCTTTTCTCTAAATGTTTCACTTAGGGACTATTGATTCAGTTACTCCAAGAGACCTGATGCAACTGCAGATTTGAGTGGTGCTATTGAGGTTTGTCACTCTTACTTACCTGTCGAGTTACTTGTTTTACTACCGAAAGAGCATAGCCTTAGTAGCCATTTTCATGTTGACAGGCTGGAAACAAGGAGGACATTGAGAAGTACAGCAAATGAACTGTGAAGTTATTATACCATCCACTTCAAAGCAATTGAACCAAGTACTCTTATTAGTACATCTACAATATCCCACTCTCCAGATTGCAGAACAATCTTCGCTCTGTGGTTGCTGTAACAGACTCGGAGTTGCTCTATAATCAGGCAAGTCTCTTTCATATCTCTTTGTAGATTTGTTGTTTATATGAAATGGCTTTGTAGATGCCTATATGTTTTCAGTGGCTTTGTTTGTTCATTGAGTTCTAAAGGTTGTCACTTTAATGGTGTTTGTTGTGTAGGGGAATGATTCTACTCTTTTTAGCCTCTCCTTCTAGTTTTCTCTGCTCTAATAATCTTCAAAGACTTAAATTCATTGTTGATAATCACTTATATACAAGGATGTATCAGTAACTACTCTGCCCTTGTTAAATCTCCTTCCACACTTGTCGTGTCCTTGTGAGATTCTGTAAACGTTGATAAATCTGTGTCTTGTATTTTCAATAGGTTGATAAATTTATGTCTAGTTGGAACAATGACAAAGCTTTTAGGGATAGATTTATTCAGTAACTTCAATTCTTATTTGGGTGTCTTGCTGTCTTTCTTGGATAACAGTGTGAAAGTTATGGTTTCGTTTTATGTGTTTCAGGACATTGAGAAAGAGAAGCTGAGGAGCGAGAAGCTTTTTTTACTAGAATTAAGTTAGTTTCTTTGATTTTTTATTTGAATGATTAGGTTAGGAAGGACTTATAAGGATACAAGTCTGATGACGAGTACTTAATATATGTATGTTTCAGATTTATGTTTAAAAATTAGATTATCATTTATATTTATAAAGTTAATGATATTTTTATTTCTCAATCCTCTAAAACCCCTAACTTTCAAATATTTCATTATAAAATCTAAAAATGACACAAAAAGTAATATGATAAAAAGAAAACCTAACACTAATAATAAACTAGAAAAAGAAAGAAAAAGTACATTTTTACATTAAGTTTTAAACCCTAAACATGCCCTAAACCCTAAATACATACCTCAAAGCCTATATCCTAAATACAAATTTCAACAATAATATTTTTAAACTTGAATTAAAACTCTAAATTTAGTCATTTCAGAAAACTTAATCTTGACTATATATTTGATTTCAAATTCCAAACCATACTTACATACCCTACATCTATTAAAAGTTAGGGGTTTTAGAGGATTGGGAAATAAAAATATCGTTAACTCTAATGAAATACCATTACAAAATATTACTAAAATTATGTATTTTGGAAATTTAATAAAATATAAATTTTATATTTAGATTAAATTGCATATCTAAACTCTAAACATATAATCCAAACTTTGTATCATACTTCAAACCCTAAACCCTAACACTTGAAGTTAGTTTCTTAAAACTTCAATCTTAAACTTAAGATCAAATTTAAATAATTTTAAAAATTTAATCTTAGATTTCTATTTTAAACCACAAACACTAAATATTAAATCTACACCGTATATCTAATACCCTAAAACCCGTCCTATATACAAAATCACAAATCTAATATTTTCAAACTTATAATATAAATTTTAAACTCAAACTTCAAGTCTACATCAAAACTCAACCCATATACATAACTCTAAATATAAACCCAAAACACTATATTCCAAACTCTAAACTTATTAATCATTTTGTTAATTTTATATTATTAGTTTTACTTAACGTAAAATTGCTTATAAAAATGAAATCTAATCATTTTGTTAACTTTATATCATTATTAGTTATAATTGTAAATGTATTATTTAATTGTTACATAATTATCTAGAGTTATACATTTTTAAATAATTATAAATAAATGAAAAGACAATTTCTGTTAGCTTTTTTGGGGCCTTTGATTGATTTTGATCCAAAGGCTCAGAATCTATATTTTTGTGATCTCCGTCCTTCGTTCTGATTGGTCGAAACATAATATGTATGGATTGCAAATCTTAGCCATGGATTAGATTAAATCAATGGACAAGATTGACTCTTGTTGTGTTTGTTCCATTCATCCTATTTTACTTATTATTTTTTTTTGCTTCTTCTTCTTCATTCATCTGTTTGTTCTCTCTCGAAACCAACCAACACGACAATTGTTTTTGCTTCTTCTTCTTCAAACCTTAAACTCATAATCCATGGATTAGACTAAGCAAGACGGTGTTACCAGCTGGAGTTTGTCCTCATCCGAAGCCTGAAGGTTACCAGCCGTGGAGGCGACGGCGTTTTATCTCCGTGTATGTCATAGTCTCTGTGTACACTGCGACATTCATTAGTCTAGGTTTAATGGATTCGTTTTATCTCTGTGTAGGTCATATTCTCATAGAAAGTCCTTGTCTTTGTCTCGATGCCATTCAAAGGAGATATCTTATCACCGGAGTCGGAACTAGCCGGAGTCGAAGAGAGAGTATAGTCGGAGATGTGTCAGATTCTGTAAGCGGAGGAAGACAGTGAGACGATGACACGGGAAGGAGAATTGTTGGAGGAGTTCATGATGGTGGATGATGGAAGAGCACAGCAGAGGCGGAGGTGAAGCTCTATGGCAAGAGGCGGAGATGGAGCGAAGAGTTAGGGATTTTTAGGGTTAATTTTTTTGGTTAATATTTTGGTTTACGGTTAACCAATTTTGTTTTAGTGTTGTTTTGGTTCAGTGTGTAAACTGATTTATTGGTAAACAGATTATAATTAATAAAATGAAATTTATTTATTTTGTTTATAAATTAATTCTTGATTTTTTAATCATTTGTTTTTAGTTAATTAGTTTTAATCAATTAATTTAATTAATTTAATAAATTAATAAATTTAATCTCTTATTATTTAATTTTTAACTATAACGTTATATTTGTGTCATTATAAAATATATTATGGCACAGGAAAAACGCCATATAAAAATATGTAATAACAAAAATAAGACGCTATTAAAATAGTTTAATATAGCATACGATCAATGCTACAATATCATTATTTTTTATAGCACACGAAAATATGCTATGATAGAGGGGAGGTCTATTATAGCTGCGGCTGTCACGGCGTTCTTCGAAACGCTACGAAAACTCTATAATAGCGTTTTTCGGATGCTACTAATACCGATTTTTCTTGTAGTGTTAAGACTATCTAAAGCCATTGGGTCTCCCTTCTAACATCTGAAAACAGATTTTTGAGTCAAGCCGTGGGTAAGTATAGCCTGTTGTCTTTAAAACTATTGAGTCATGTGTTTTGTTTACCATCGTCCAATGAATTTCTCTTAGAATCGGACAAGCCTCCAAACTGTCCCATTGTCATTGACTATGTCTAAAGACAGAGAACTTATAAGCTGTGGGTAGTACACAATCAAGAATCTGTTTTCAGTTTGTATTCTTATTGTCTTTAAGACTATCTAAAGCCGTTGGGTCTCCCTTCTAACATCTGAAAACAGATTTTTGAGTCAAGCCGTGGGTAAGTAAGCAACGACTCTTGTCTTTAAGACCTATAGAGACGTGTGGACTTTTAAGACTTTCTCAAACCGTCAAAGTCTTTTTAACTCAATTCTCTTCTAATATCTGAAAACAGATTCTGTCCCATTGTCATTGAATCTGTCTAAAGACAAAAGAATTTATAAGCTGTGGGTAGTACACAATCAAGAATCTGTTTTCAGTTTTTGTAGTCTTATTGTCTTTAAGACTTTCTCAAACCGTAAAGGGTCTCCCTTCAAACATCTGAAAACAGATTTCTGAGTCAAACCGTGGGTAAGTAAAGTCTTTTGATCTTTAAAGACCATAGAGCCGTGTGAGTCTTATTTGCCATCCCCTAAGATCTTTCCTACACTACAAATCTTACTAGGGGATGGTCTTATGAGGCAGCAATGGGACAATGTTCCCAATCAAGAATCTGTTTTCAGTTTGTAGTCTTATTGTCTTTAAGACTTTCTCAAACCATAGGGTCTCCCTTCTAACATCTGAAAACAGATTTTTGAGTCAAGCCGTGGGTAAGTAAAGTCTTTTAATCTTTAAAGACCATAGAGCTGTGTGGGTCTTATTTGTCATCCCCTAACATCTTTCTTGCACTACCAATCTTACTAGGGGATGGTCTTATAGAGGCAGCAACGGGACAATGTTCCCAATCAAGAATCTGTTTTCAGTTTGTAGTCTTATTGTCTTTAAGACTTTTTCAAACCGTAGGGTCTCCCTTATAACATCTGAAAACAGATTTTTGAGTCAAGCCGTGGGTAAGTAAAGTCTTTAAAGACCATGGAGAGCCGTGTGGGTCTTATTTGACATCATCCCCTAACATCTTTCCTTATCACATGCACTACCAATCTTACTAGGGGGATGGTCTTATAGAGGCAGCAACGGGACAATGTTCCCAAATAAGAATCTGGCACAACACTATTAGATTAGTGTGTACCTATTCATCTTTTTGGGGTTTCAAGTGAAAAACAAAAACATCAAAACAAAACCAAAAAAAAGAAAACAATGTTTGATTTGAAAATCCCCCAAGACATGTAACAAAGTATCTCAAAACGAAAACCTGAATAAAATCTCAAAACGAAACACTTAACTAAGATTCTTAGCTTTTCTAGCTCTCTTCCTAGTTACAGCTTGGCATTTCAAATCAATCAACACAACTTAAAACTTCCTAAGTGAAGCCCTTGCATGAAGCACTGCAAAGCTCGATAACGAGAAAGACAAAAGGAGCAACGATTAGAAGAAGGCGTACGTTAATGACAAGCCGCGGAAAAAGATCGGAGGAGCAATGGCGGCAAATACGCAGAAGCCAATAAGAATCTGTTAAGAGCAAAGTTGAATTACACAGAAAATAAAAAGTATACATGCATAAAGTGAAGATCCAGTGTGAATATGTGAGTTCTCTTCAGTAGACTTACCAGGTTGAAGAAGAAAAACCAACCGAACTTCAGAGCGCTGTCAGTCCTGAAAGATGATCACAAAACAATTCAGTTATATGCACAAGTGCCAATATGATCCAGTCTAGGGTCTGATAAGCAAGGCATCACCTCATAGCTCGGTAGAGAGGCCTATACCATAATAGATATAAAATTGGACATCCAAGCAGCGCATAGATCGTGGCAAGAAAAAAGATTTTGACACCTGCCATAAGGATTTTACAACCAGCATTCCAATCACACAACTTCATACTCTAGTTCCCTTGGTAAGGTAAATCTGTTATAATAAAAGAGGTCACCTCCGCCTTTAATCCAGCAGACTATCACTGCAATGACATTGAATACGAGACACAAAACTATACCTGAAAAAATTCAAAATCAAACAGTAACAAGCCAATATCAGTTCACTGCTGCAGACTTTACGCAGTTCCTAAACAAATGAAACAAACTCAAACAGTAACTAGCAAACGCCAGATATTGCAGTTTCTGTGCATGAACTGGTATCTCATTAGCAATGTCGTGGTGTATAATAGGGAAAAAGGTGCAGTTTTTATCGCTTGTCTTCACGCCAGCTGTGGACACAATTCGATGTTATTTCATTAGCAACGGAATCATCACACAATATTCAAAAACAAATGAAAAAAGTAGAGTGGGTCATCATAAAGTCAAACTCATGTTGACTCACTTACATTTCTTTTAATATTCTGGGTGAGTCAAGAAGGATTAAAGAGTTTCATGAAAAAAAGCCAAGAAACTATTTATAGCAGGTGTTTACTAGACTAAGTCAAACTAACGTTATGTTAGGAACCAACTCTTATATTTCCTTAAAAAGCTTTCTATTGTAACTGTTTTTGTTTCATAGATTTCTCTATTCTTAAGCTCAGATTCCCAATCAGAAAGCTCTCTTTGTTTCTTTGAAGAGTCCTGCCACCCAATTCACACATTAAGAGCAATGAAAGTGAGGAATATGCATGATACTAAGTGCTCTCTTACATCCAATGGAATATCGACGGTAGCATCAACGTTAAATGGCCTTCCAGCGCCGCCACCTCCTTTCTGTATACATATCAACACCACAAACATACTCAGAGCCTCCGAACGAAGAAATGAAATTCAAATCTATATAACCAGCACGTCGATCGTGAATCTGAAGGCAAAGCTCATCTAGAAATAGAAAGGAGATAGAGAGAAAGTTACCGAGAAGGGATTGACGATTTCGTCTTCTTCTTCATCCGAGGGATTGGGATCGTGATGACGATTCATTTTTCCATTCGGATCCGCCGCACAAGGAAAGTGTAAATGAAGTAAACAACTTTAACTCTAGCCAAAAACGTAACCAAGATATGATGAACAACTGGAAACCCTAAAACAAACTAAGACGACGACGAGCGAGAAACTAAAACCAGTCGGATTGTTTTCAATCTAACGAGAAAAAAAGAAACCTCCGATCAAGATCAATACAATAAATAAACCGATTTGAAGTCCTTGAAACCAATTCGCAAATCAAAAATCTCACGGGGCAACTTAGAAATCTTGATACCGATTTACGATTTACAGCGATTGAAACACTTACAATCTGAGGACGTGAAGGACTTTCGAGACGACGATTGATAAAGACTATTCAAAGAAAAAAGAAGAGGAGAGAGCCAATACCAAAAAAAAAACGCGTCTCCGAGTGGGTGGTAGAGTCTGCTTCGATCGAGAACATTCTTGGGGAAAGAAAGAAGTGCTTCGATAACACGCGTTTCTTCTAACGGTTATATTTTAATTTTGAGTGTTTATTTTGCAATCGAACCAGTCCTAAATTCTTACTATAACAACCTAAACCGAACCGGTTCTTTTATACGTGACTACTAAACACGATGTAACTTTTTTTTCCGTCAAAGATTATATTGAAAAAGGCCGAAGCCCAAGAACTACAAACAAGGGACAAAGCCCAAAAGTCCAACGGACCAAAACACAAGAAACAAACGGCCCAACGGCCCAACCCAAATACATCGGACACTGGTCGGACCACGCGTCCAGGAGGCTAGCCACATGGGAGAACCCTCTCCGTCAGCTCAACACGCGTTACTACGCGTTGCTATTGCCTCCACTTGACCGTCACCGTCACCACCACTAGACGCCGCCGCGCTATCACCACCGGCACACTCGTTCCCTCGGAGCTCAGACCCAGGAGCCTCCATCGAACCCATCACTGTTTGTCACCGTACTGTCATCACGTTTGAGATCTCCGTCATCCTCAAGGTCTAATCGAAGCTTGAAATCCTAGACAGACGATCCACCGACAAACCCCTCTTTACTTCAACGCTTTGTCTCTACTAAGAATAGCCTCTTCGATCTCATCGAGAGCTAATTCCAGAGACCAAAGCCGCAAAACAGAACACCAAAGGACAGAAACAGAACCGATCCATACTCGGACCACTAACTTTATTCAAAACGAAAGCGAGAAAACTTGAGCCGGCGACGCAAAGCTAAACGAGCCTTCACCCCCCGGAAGCAAACGCCGAAGACAGAGAAGCTGAAGAAGCTTCCTCCACCCGGATGCAAGAGCCGGCGACGGCGGATCTATGTAAGCCTCCGCCTCCCGGGAACGTTATTGAAACTGACGGCTAATTTCCCCACGCCATACTCTCCACACGACCGCGTCCTTACTCCAAGACTCAGACACTCCCGAAGACAACGGTTTGCTCCCCGAGAAACCCGACGATAGGAGGTCCCAGACCAGAGCTCAGACAAGGCGATCTCGGAGAGGGGACGACGGAGAAATAGGAAAACGGAAACAAGACGGAAGGAAAGTATCTCCGGCGACGGCACGCACGCTCACGCGGCGGCCGTACGCCGGAGAGAAAAGTAGATCTGCTTTCTCTTTCTAACTTTCTCTCTCTATTGGATCTGCTTTCTCTCTCTACCTCTCAACACGATGTAACTTTTATGCCTGTAATTTGGTAATATCTATTTTTTTGGGTTCTCAAAGATCGACGCATGAAAAATAAAAACTAGTCACATATTTTCCTTCTTTGATAAAATATGGTTGGTCCGATAAGGACATATTTATTTCATGGTTTTTAGAGTGGAGTTCTTAAGTAATATATTTAAGAGACATTTATTAATTTTTGTTAGTTAAAGTTAGAGAGACGGTTTTTATATCGAGATAAGAACTTCACCCTAAGAACCCTACAATAAATTTGGTCTTAACTGTTAGGATTCTAATGTTATCTTCTCTATCCTCTCCACTTCCATCTCCACCATACAACCAAGGCAAACGTTGTGGCCCAAGAGATCCCACTCTGTACCTCATTGTCACATAGGTTCCGGTATAGCCATTTAAGCAATGGCATCGAGAAAAAGGCTGGTCTCTTCTTACTTGTGACGAATCTATTCCAGATTCCCTCCATTGTAGGGCAGTCTCTCAGAACATGTAAAATCGTCTCAACCCCTCTTTTACATACTTGGCACACATCAGTTCCATTTAGGTGTCGTCTATATCTCTTCGTATTTGTCATGATTGCTTGATTCCCAACAAGCCAAAGAAACACTTTGACTCTTTCTGGTGCTACGACACTCCACACTCTTTTAAATAAGTTTTCCACTGCTGTCTTGGAGTATCATCTCCAGTTATCAGCTCATACGCAGTCTTAGATGTAAACTGACCATTTGGAGCTTTTCCCCACGCTAACCGGTCTTTCATTCCCGTTACAGTATCCACAACCACTGCCACAAGCTCAAGCCGCTTCTCCTCATGTATTGAATGGGAAAATTCTTGTGAGATCTCACCCTCCACCATCTAGCCACAACTCTCTAGCTGTTATGCTTTCGTATTCTTTTGAAAGATCTGCCGGAACCTCTCCCATAAGAGGTTGTTCTGAGAGCCATCTGTCTTGAATGATATTTTGTTGGTCTATTTGTCTGTAATAATGAGATTCAAACATTATCAGGTATTGATACAAAAGATGAAAAGCTTGTATTACAGTTTCGAATTTACAGTGTTCTTTTTGGAATTTATATTTTCTTACGAGTACGTATTACTAAAACAATTACCAAATCCGAAGACAAAATTTTAGAACACAAAAACATCAAAATACAGTTAAGTATAGAAAAAATAATTATCAAACTAGAGAAAAAATAGTTGCAAAAACAGACGTAGAAAAAAAAGAACACGGAAAGAAGACATGTCATTTGATTTTTTCTTCCAAAATGTTCGAAATTTAAGATGTTGTATAGATATTATAAATAATTTTTTAAAAAATTCATATCTTATTATTGTTGAAATTGTTAATTTAAATATTAAATAAATTACGATAATAAAAATGACAATAATATTAATATTTAGAGGGAATACCTTAGTAATTTCATATATAAGAAAGTGTAATTTTTTTCAAAAACCTTAAATGATAGTGTAGTTTTTAAATTAAAATCTTTTATAAGTGCATTCTTTCAAATTTTCCCAAAAGAATTACTTAAAGTAATATTTGTTACACAATAATGTTTTCAAAATAAATCTTGTTACAAAAATTAAAAACTATAGTAATAATATATAAGCCAATAAATATAGGAATATAGAGTTATATAATATATAACACTAAACTACATTAAATTATTAAAAAATTGTTATATAAACTAAAATATTTTAGTATAGAAATAAAAAAGCCCGCACAGTTGATATTAAACAAATTTACAGATCCATCGCTCTCACCAACTTGATACAGAAAAAAAAACATTATCCGAAGCAAATAATGAAAATATCCAATACATACTAAAAAACAAAAAATAAAACATTACTTTATTTTCCGAGAAAAAATGTAAATTCAATAAAAGCCAACTTGCCTAAAAGAAAAAATAAAGTATGAATATATTATCTAGAAAAGACGAGATAGGCGTCGACCCACCCAAGGTTCAATTATTGACATTTTCCGCTCCACCATTGATTAAAAGAAAAGAATAATACCATTTTCCGTAACGATCGTTAAAATCATAACGTTCGGCATTCGCTACATGTTCGGAAACGCGCTAGGCGTGAGTCGGGCGGTCTATAGACGCCTAGCGATTTATCAAAAAATCGGAGATAAATCAGGGAGTACTCGGGGATTAATTTTTATTATTATTTTATTTTATTTATAACTAAAATTAAATATATAATGTAAAATTATATTTTAGTGTGATAATTTGTGTATATGTTATTATTAAAAACTATATATGAAAACTATATATTAAAAACTATACAGATATTTAATTTTAACAAGAAAACCATTGCGAAAATTAGTGATATATTATCTAGTTACGAATAATCAAATTCACAAACTAAACTAATTTCCTAGAAATATATTTTTTAATATGTTGTATCAGCGCACAAACTAAACTAATTTCCTAGATACACAAACAAAACCACACGTCTTAGATTTATTAGAAATATATTTGTTTTATTGGTAAGAAATGAACCAGCATATATTGTCAACGTCTAATGAGGCAAAGAAAACCACGCTTTATGTTTTTTGAACAGCCAATCAAAAAAACCAATTTTGTTCACAGTGAGTAAAAAGCACAAAAAAACTAAAAGAGCTAATGTCCCACATCGACTAACTGAAACAAAAGTGTTGCTTCGATGATCTATAAATAGACTCTCGCTGTGGGAAAAATAATACGAGTTGGGCTTTCTTAAGAGCCCAAAACTTGACAAGAAGTTAAAATTTAAGCTTATTAATTAATCGGTTAAAAAACGGTTAAAAATCGGTACAGTACCGATTAATCACATTAACCGGCCGATTTATTTGGGTCCGAATAAGTAAGCCGATTTGGCCTTATTCGCTGCGGGACCCTTGCGCCGAGCGCCTAGGCGGCCGAGTAATCGGCTAGGCGCCCGCGTTTTAGAACATGGGCTACAACCGTTAAAAGTTGTGGTTATTAACGACTCAGAAAGAAACGGCGTTAAAATATAGGTTGTTAGCCGGTACACGGCTCGTAGTTATCAACTCAAAGCACAAATACCTTTCCTTTTCCCTAAAATTAAGGCAAGATACACGTGTCAACATCTTATTAGTTACTACTTGACCGCCTTACCTCTCTCATGACCTAGTCGGCCTCATCCTTGCGTATAAATCAAACCCTTGCGACCTCAACTCCTTCACAAATCAGTTTCCGAAATTCGATAAATCAAATTCTCTCTCAATCTTCTCAAATTCTCTCTCAATCGCAAGTTTCAATCAAGGTGAGGCTTCTCGATCTTCTCTTTAGATCGCGAGTTGTTCTCTGTTCTTTGAATTTGATTCCTTCGATAGAGTTCGTCTTGTTCGTTCATCTGCGTTGCTTCCTTTGTCGATCTAGGGTTAGTTTATTCGTAGGATCTAATTAGCGTTTTAACGATTTGATCTCTGTCGTTAAGCTTCGATCTGTGATTATCTTCTAGATCCAGATGATTTGATTCGATTGTATAATTCGATCATCTGCGTTGTTGTTATCCTTGGATCTGTCGTTTTTTTCGTGACCGGAGATTTGAAAGTTGTGATTAGTGATTGTTTTCGAGATTGATCTGTGTTTCTGGTTAATTGATATCGAATTTTGTGAATTTTCAGATGCAGATATTCGTGAAAACTCTCACAGGAAAGACCATCACCCTCGAGGTGGAAAGCTCCGACACCATCGACAACGTTAAGGCCAAGATCCAGGATAAGGAAGGCATCCCTCCGGATCAGCAGAGGCTTATCTTTGCCGGGAAGCAGCTTGAGGATGGAAGGACTCTAGCAGACTACAACATCCAGAAGGAGTCTACCCTTCACTTGGTGTTGCGTCTACGTGGTGGTATGCAGATCTTTGTCAAGACATTGACCGGAAAGACTATCACTTTGGAGGTGGAGAGCTCCGACACTATTGACAACGTTAAGGCTAAGATCCAGGATAAGGAGGGTATCCCACCGGACCAGCAGAGGTTGATCTTTGCCGGCAAGCAGCTC
>NW_026617828.1:0-15152 GCF_000801105.2 Raphanus sativus
CCAAGATCATATGAGGAAGCTATGGAGCATGCAGAATGGAGGGAATCAGTGGGCAGTGAGTCAAGTGCCATGATAATTAATGATACATGGTATGAGGCAGAACTACCAAAGGGCAAGAGAGCTGTGACTAGTAGGTGGATATTTACCATCAAATTGAGATAATTGAGAGGAAATAATAAGAATATGATGAGAATAAGCTTCTGGTTCAGTATGAAACCAGAGAGAGTGATTGTGAAAGAATAAAGATTGTAGTGAAAGTATGGTTGAGAATCAGTGAGAATAAAGAGTTCTTGAGTATTGTAGAGAGTGAGGTCGTGGGAGTATGAGAGAATAAGAGAGAAGTAACCAGAGAATGGTGAAGAAAGAGTTTTACTCTCCTTAGATTGCAATGAGTTACAAGAAGGGCTTTAAATAGCCAAAATACAGAAACTTGCAACAACATTAAACTATGAATAAACAAGAGAAGAATAAACTATATTATTGCAGGGAATCAGAAGTGCAGTCTGGTGTAGACAGTCTGATGGCTCGTCCTGATGTGTAGAAAGGGACAGGAGATCAACAGCTCTTTCTTAAGAGAACATGTGACCTTTAATGTATTTTATTCCCACTTGTCTTGACTGATCTCCAATGTTGTGCTTTCTATTTGAATTCAAACCAGACTTGTTTCCCTCTTCTCATTGTCCTCCAATGTAGGTTAGGACGAGCTGGTTGCTTAGAGTTCAAGGCTGTACGGAATAACTTGCACCACAAGTCTGTACGGAATGATTTCTTCTTCAAGTGTCCAAACTCTTTTCTACTTCTGGTTTCTATTTTCTCTTGTCATTATAACTGAGTGAAACTGACTTCTGGAGGTTGCCAAGGTCTCCTTAAGCATCCCACTCCTTTATTGCCTTGCTAGGTAAGTTGGGCCAGCTTAGTTGCATGTGTAGCAAGACTGTATGCACTGTCTTCTCTTGATGCACTTGTTTTGGATCATCAACTAGCTTCTTCTCCTGCTATTTATTTATTTATTTCAACACTCCCCCTCAAGCTTGACCATAGGAGATCCTTGGACAAGCTTGGAACTGTGAAGAAGCTCCCTCATTAAAAACCTTACAAGGAAAACCACATGGGATAAAACCTTGCTAGGGAAAAAGAGTGGAGTCCAGCACAGCCTAGGGATTGGCCAGTGAGCTCTTGTGTCTTAGAACCAGTGTGATTGGACACAAGAAGCTCTGGATCACGGCCTAAACAGGTGCAGCAACACCAATGAGATGCTGCACACACCACACAACTCAGCTTCAACCGGTTTGGGACTCGGCCTCTCAATCAGCTTCAAGACTTCTTCTTAGAAAGGCTGGGAGGCAACCAGATCATCTTCAAACACCAGTGAGGCTGCTCATACTTCAAACTCAGCTTGCCCTCTTCATAGACCTTGGTTTGGGTCTCCCCCTCTCAATGGACTTCATAGCCTCTCTAGGGAAGTTAGGAGACAACCAGGAACTCTTCAGTGAGGCGCCAAGCAATGGTACCTGATACATTATCCCAAAGGTGCATCAGTACTTATCAAGACTCAAGAATAAAAACCATAAAAATAAGATTGCATCCCATTGATGCATCACACTTCAATCAATCATTTTAAGTATCTTTTCAAGCTCACACACACAATGAAAAGATGAATGAATTGAATTGAAAGAGTTTAAAAAGAGTATAAGGGAACTTCCCTCTTCGTTTTGGTGAATTTCTCACTCAGCCAGTGCATCATCTTTATGGTGTCATCAACTTGAACTTCTTGGAAGCCTTTGTTAATGAGCTCAATAAGTATTTCCCTTGCATCAATTTCTAGAATGTTGATGAGGAGTGCTGAGCACTTGAATCCCCCACGCCATTTCTTCTCTCAACCAGCCTTGCTTTTTTTTTTCTCTTGAATTTTAATGATGTAGGGGGACTTTGCAACTACATAATATGCCACCATCATGTGATTGCTCATCCAAGAATGTCCCTGATTGAATAATCCTTATATCCTTGTATCTGGCTGATGAGTACATTGAGGAGTGATAGCTTCTTCATACTGATCACTTAAGCCCTCTTTTAAATCGCCAAACTCTTGCTGGCCTTCTATGAGGAAATGAGACACTGAACACTGAAAGCTTCATGGATCTTCTGGTAGCTCACTTATATTTCCCCTCCTCAAGCTTGACTGAGTATAATGACAAGCTTGAACTTGAGCTTCAGTGAGCTTTGAAACTGGGAGCACAACAATACCAACATCTGCGCTTAAGCCAACCAATTCACCATACTCCAGGAGCACAACAATACCAACATCTGCGCTTAAGCCAACTGGATCACCATCTGCCTTCAGCTCCAATGTCTTTGGACCAACAGTCTCCTCATGACTTAGTGATGGCCCTCCTTGTGAGTCTCTTGAACCAGGAGCACAACAACTCCAACGCCTGCGCTTAAGCCAACCGGTTCTCCTCACAAGCTGTCTCTCCATGGTCAGGAATATACACCAAGTGTAGGCTCTGAACAACATGGGCCTTTTTCTCCATGATCAGGAATGTGCATCTTGTGCAGGCTCTGATCAACATGGTATCTCTTTTCCTGTTGCTGCTTCTGGTCTGATAGCCACAACTCTGTGTCCTACACACAATTACAACTCAAATAGAGATTAGTAAGAACAGCATGGGACCAGATCATTGAATAAAATCATGACTGGTCGCCACTGCTTCAAAACAGATGCAAAACAGCTTATCACCTCATGTGACAGCTTTTAGAAACTATATGAATGCATCAGGCACAATATGTATGCATTTAACACAAATCTAGGAACACTCCTAGACACTTATCAATGCATCATGAAAGATAAAGATAATGAAAGGATTCTCAATACATTTCAATATCATGGATGCAATGACAACCTAGGCAGACACTTCTAAGAACAAAAAAAAACAGACCCATATGATAATTATAGGACTTCAGCAATTTAACATGACCCATTGGTCTCTAAATAAACCCGACACATTACACAAGCTTTTATTCAGGTTTAGGAGGTTTAACTTACAGCCAAGGAACCTGGGCTGGTTCCTTGAACCTCCATATACACACTACTCATCTGAGCTTGGCGGATTTGAGTTTTGGATTCATTACCCAACTCCTTCTCCTTGTGTGCTTATCCCTGTTTGTAAAGCTCATCCTTGGATCCTCTCCTGTCCTCCTGGTCTTCTTAGTTCTATTGAGCACCATTATCAGATTATAGGTTGGTTTGAACAGCCTTTGAACATTCCTTAAGTATGGATGACTTTGAGTGCTTTTAAGGGCATGAGATGAAATGGCTTCTCAATATTTCTTCTTGCTGATTTGACTTCACCATACACGACCAGAGGATAAGATAGGAACCCTGAGAATGACTGAGAGAACTGTGGCTTTGGTTGACTCCATATTGGAGTAAATTTGAGCCCATCAGTTTGAGCAGCCTTCAAAGGTGTGAGACATGAGCTTTTGCTTGTTGTGTGGAAGAGAAATCACCAGGCATCGAGTAACCTGTTAATTCAACTAAGGAAAACATCAGTAGACACACAAGAGATCAGAACATGGGTTTCACCAAGTCTGATCTCAAGAAACAATTTAATTAAAAAAAAACACACAGCACAAATTCTAACAACAAGTCTAAGCAATCTTTTAAAGGAAATCACAACCAATTACAAGACAATTTTTTTTTCAGAAACAAGGACTAGAACAGAACCAACTACCTAGTCTCTAAACAATTTAAGCCAAACAGGTTTCAAGCAGATTTTAAGAAAAACAACCTAAGAAAAAAATAGAGATTAGACAATACTAATACTCTTAACAAAATCATAAGACAGAAACATACTTAGACAATTTGACAGTCTTTCCATGAACAGAAACTAGACAAGAACAGCAAGCTAGTTTCTAAACATCCTAAGACAACAGAACACACACAACTAGGACAAACAATGCTCTTATTACAGTAGGAGATTCTGCTTACTCTCAAGAAACCTGAGCTGGTTTCTTGAATCTCCAGCCCATGGGGACTTATTGAGAGAACATTGGTTTCAGGTGTTGATTGAATATCCAACACCTATCCATGGTGTGTCCTTCCTTCATGTCAGGTACACACTGCAAACCCCTCCTGTCTTCTTGCTGGTCGTGGGTTATGGGGATCAAAGAGTGAGCTTCAGCTTTGTTGGCCAGAGAATGATCTGAACAGACTAGCTTTGAAGCTTCTTCAGTGACCTTGCTCCATAAATGGTTTTCTCCATGGAGTTTCTGCAGCAATTTGGACCAGAGGAGGTGGTTTTGTTTCTTCTTAAGACCCTTGGTAGTCTCTAGGGTCGCCATTTCTTTTGGGTTCTCCATCTTTGAGAGTTGTGGACCAGTGGACACTAGAGTGTTCCTACTGGTTTTGCAAGAGACTGGATTTGAAATCTGGACTTTGATGAAGCTTGCTGAACTGAGCTAAGACTTTCTTGAGTTCCAGAGACTGAGATACTCCTTTATCTTGAGTTCTGGTGAGGTTTTTCCCTCCTGGAAAACCTTTGGACCAGAGGATAAAAGGATGTAACCAACTGGTTTGAAACAGATTTTAAAGAGATGATTTTGGACAGAGATGATTTGCGGAAGTAGAAAGGTTCTCAAGAGCTTATTGCTCTGATACCATGAGATAATTGAGAGGAAATAATAAGAATATGATGAGAATAAGCTTCTGGTTCAGTATGAAACCAGAGAGAGTGATTGTGAAAGAATAAAGATTGTAGTGAAAGTATGGTTGAGAATCAGTGAGAATAAAGAGTTCTTGAGTATTGTAGAGAGTGAGGTCGTGGGAGTATGAGAGAATAAGAGAGAAGTAACCAGAGAATGGTGAAGAAAGAGTTTTACTCTCCTTAGATTGCAATGAGTTACAAGAAGGGCTTTAAATAGCCAAAATACAGAAACTTGCAACAACATTAAACTATGAATAAACAAGAGAAGAATAAACTATATTATTGCAGGGAATCAGAAGTGCAGTCTGGTGTAGACAGTCTGATGGCTCGTCCTGATGTGTAGAAAGGGACAGGAGATCAACAGCTCTTTCTTAAGAGAACATGTGACCTTTAATGTATTTTATTCCCACTTGTCTTGACTGATCTCCAATGTTGTGCTTTCTATTTGAATTCAAACCAGACTTGTTTCCCTCTTCTCATTGTCCTCCAATGTAGGTTAGGACGAGCTGGTTGCTTAGAGTTCAAGGCTGTACGGAATAACTTGCACCACAAGTCTGTACGGAATGATTTCTTCTTCAAGTGTCCAAACTCTTTTCTACTTCTGGTTTCTATTTTCTCTTGTCATTATAACTGAGTGAAACTGACTTCTGGAGGTTGCCAAGGTCTCCTTAAGCATCCCACTCCTTTATTGCCTTGCTAGGTAAGTTGGGCCAGCTTAGTTGCATGTGTAGCAAGACTGTATGCACTGTCTTCTCTTGATGCACTTGTTTTGGATCATCAACTAGCTTCTTCTCCTGCTATTTATTTATTTATTTCAACAAGGATGACCTAGTCCTAGCATGCCACAATGCATCCTTAACTGGCGGGAAGAAACAGAATTAAAAGAAACAAAAGAACTAGAAATGGGATCAAGGTCTTCCAGCATATAGAGGTCTCCTTTGGGGTAGCTCCTTGCCCAATCAACTTACTGCTTTTAATATCCTGAAACTTCACATCATTAGGACTAAAGATAACATTACATTGAAGATCATTAGTGCATTTTTTCACAGATAAAAGATTTGAAGTGAACTCAGGCATGAAAAGTTTAGAATCCTATTAAACAGTTCAGATTACCAATCCTCTAATAGGAATCCTATCACCATTTGCAATCATAACATGGCCATGAGCAGGTTCAATGTCTTTTAATCAACTTAACATCACTAATCATGTGATGAGATGCACCAGAATCAATGATCAATGGTTTAATGCACATTACTAGCAACATTAGTCCTATTGATTCATTTCCTTTCATGATGCTTCCTAGCAGTCCTAATATTTATCCGAGACATTAGGCATTGTAATAGGCAGTGTATGAGCAGTATAAGAGTAAACCAGAGTATGGTCATGTTTGTTACCAGACTCCTTAAGAGCTCGGATGAGAGATGCAATGTCAGCCTTAGTGAGTCATCTCCTGGTCTAATCCCTTGCCACTTAGTTGATGAGAAGCCATAGCTCTTCCTTCACTTTCACCCACATTCACATTTGGACTAGCCCGGATGAACCGCACCAATTTGCTTTCAGTAGAAAGGTTTGCCTTGGCTTCTCTATCCTTGTTCGGGAGACTTGCTCGGCTTAAGGTGGAGGATGGAGTAAACAACACTGACTCTTCTTATGACCAGACTTCTTGCAATGCTCACGCTCCCTTCATACTCTCATACTTCTGCCATTGTATGCAGCCTTGTTGGCTTGCATCTCCTCGGCTTGAGAGCCATAGTAAGCTCACCTCCTTCCTCCAAAGAGACCAAGTTGATCCCTCCTCCTTCATAAGTTGTGCAACACTTCCTCCATTGATGGGAGAGTAGGCGACCTCAAAGATATGCTTGATGACATCTTTGTAGCAAGGATCAAGTGTCATCAATAGCCCAAACACCTGATCTTGTTCTTCTCTCCATGAGAGCCGACATGTCAGTGGTGTTGGGTCTTAAGCTTTCAAGCTCAGACCATAAAGATCCAAACTTCCCCATGTGTTTGGTGAGTTCCCTCCATCTTGCTTCATGGAGTTAATAGCTCTCTTTAACTCAAACACACGGCTAATGTTGGAAACATTTCCAAAAGTCTTCATGAGAGTATCCCATAGGTGTTTGGGAGTCTCGCAGTAGCTGTAGGCTTCAAGGAGAGGTATCTCTAGAGATCCTTGCAGCACGGAAAGCACCATCAAGTCCTCTTGGATCCACTTCTTCTCCTCAGCATCCGCGAGAGCTTTTCCCTTCTCACCTTCTTCAGTTTGCTTTGCCACTGGCTTTGGTCCATCATCAGTGATGTGATCCCATAGCCCTAGCCTTCCAATGGCGGTTTTCACCAACCTAGACCACAAGAGATAGTTTGAACCTCCCTTGAGTTGAACCGGAACTGTAACGAGCTTGCTGAAGTTGTTTCCCTCCATCTTCTCTTGCTTGTATCACACGCGACCTGAAAAGCTTCTATCTTGCAACCACACTTGAACAACCACCAGAACTCAACCTCAAGACTACACAGACTCTCGGACAAGCTTCCAATAACCTTCAGTATAGTAACAAGTCTTCCCGGATCACCAAGAACACAAGAGAGATAGAAAGGCAACAAGAACACAAGATTTGCGGAATGAAAAAAGAGGTTTCTCTCAATACCAAAGCCAACCTGGCTCTGATACCATGAGATTTTAGAGAATAGAAATAGTATTGAGAGATTGATGAGAGATTAAGAGAGAATAGAAGAGAATCCGAGTCAAATATGAGAGATTGTGTTTCCAGATTCAATAGTAAATAGTAACATGTTGAGATCGAGAGAGAAAGAGTATCAAAGAGTGTATCTTATTAATGAGAAGGTCACAACATATATATAGAAGAGATTACAAGGGTTTGCGCAAGCTAATGAGACTATTAGAAGCATGTGAAGTCAAGGGAAGAAGTGAGACTCTCTTTTGAATACTTGGCTGAGATTAACCACATGCTTGCTCTCTCTTTACAGCCTGTTCATAGCTGCACCTTATCCATAAACGGTCAAGAGAGTGGCGCGCCATATGGTGTAGTGATCAGTTCACTATACACACCTTCCTTCTCAATCCAAGTCTTTCACTCTTCTCCTTTTACCTTCACACTCTCCTTTTTACCATTTACCATGCAGTAACTTTATTTTTACTGCATGGTAACTTTTCACAACTTAAACTTCTTCTCATCTCTTCTTTATTATCATAAACCTCCTCATATAATCTCACCACATTTCAACACTCCCCCTCAAGCTTGACCATGTGGAACAAGTCGAGCTTGGAAGGACCATGAGATCTTCCTCATTAAAAACCTCACCAAAGAAAACCCATTGGGACAAAACTTTGATGAGGGAAAAAGAGTAAAGACCTCATGATCAGGGGACTAGTGAATGGGTGTAAGATCAATGAGTCCTAACCTGATGTGTATGGACTCCATTGTCTTTTGTCTTGCTGCCTTGGTGAATACATCCGCCAACTGATCTTCACTTCTTGTATAACATGGCAAGATCACTCCCAAGACTATCATCTGCCTTACCTTGTGACAATCAACCTCAATGTGTTTTGTCCTCTCATGAAACACAGAGTTGGTAGCAATGTGTATTGCGGCTTGATTGTCACAATGCATGGTCATTGGAGTTGCTTGCTCAATCTCCAAGTGCTTCAGTATCCCTTTGATCCATACTAACTCATTGGTAAGCTTCAGCATGGCTCTATACTCAGCTTCAGCACTCGAACAGGAGACCACCTTCTGCTTCTTGCTCTTCCAAGTGACCATGTTTCCTCCAATGAAGGTACAATACCCAGTTGTAGACTTCCTATCATTCCTATCACCAGCCCAATCAGCATCACAGTAGCCAACCACTTCAGTACTCTTGTTGCATCCCATCCACACTCCTAGACCTTGAGTTCCATTGAGATACATGAGCACTCTCTCCACCATTCTCCAATGGTGCTCCTTTGGTTGTTGCATATGCTGGCTGACTTGATTCACTGCAAAGCATATGTCTGGCCGAGTGATAGTAAGGTAGATCAGCTTCCCCACAAGCTTCCTATACAACTTGGGATCATGAAATGGCTTGCTATCTTCCATCTCCCCCTCTCTTGGAATCTTGTACCCATCTTCCATGGGCATCTTTGCTGTCTTTCCTCCATAAGCACCTGCATCTTTCAAAAGATCAAGTGCATATTTTCTTTGAGATATAAATAAGCCTTCCTTAGACCTGCACAACTCAATCCCAAGAAAATATTTCATCTCTCCCAAGTCTTTTATGTCAAAGACAGACTTGAGATACTCCTTGGTCTCTTGTATACCTGTTTTATCAGAACCAGTGATGATAATATCATCAACATATACAAGAATGACAATAATACCTCCTGGTGTAACCAGGGTGAAGAGTGTGTGATCCAACTCACACTTTCTGAACCCTTTACCATTCAGAGTGGTGCTGAGCTTGTGATACCAAGCCCTTGGTGATTGCTTCAACCCATAGATAGCTTTCTTCAGTCTTAATACATTCCCTGGTTTTACCATCCCTTCCATTCCTGGTGGTGGTAACATGTAGACTTCATCTTCAAGCTCCCCCTGAAGAAAGGCATTCTTCACATCCATTTGCCATAGATCCCACTCAAGGTTGACCGCAAGGGATAGCACTACTCTGATAGTATGAAGCTTGGCGACTGGAGCAAATGTATCTATGTAATCTTCACCATAGGTTTGTGTAAAACCTCTTGCCACCAGTCTAGTCTTCCTCCTATCTATCTTACCATTAGGTAGATACTTTATGGTAAAGATCCATTTGCATGATACTGCCTTCTTCCCCTTAGGTAACTTGCTTTCATACCATGTATCATTCTTGATCATGGCATCTGCCTCAGCATTGACTGAATCCCTCCACTCTTGAATCAACATTGCTTCTTCATAGCTTCTTGGCACATAGCTCTCATCTAAGCTTACTTGAAAGGCACAATGTTCTTCCGGGAACTCAGCAAAGGAACACACAGCTTGAGAGGGATGCTCCACAGCCTGGGCATTGTAGTACACTCTTGTGTTTACCCAGTTGGAAGCATCTCTCTCACCCGTGTGCTTCTTCTCAAAGGAACTGCTACTTGTTCCTCACTAGCTTCTTCTTCTTGTATCTGAACTGGTTCTCCAGCTTCCTGATCTCTTCTTGCTGAATCCTCTCCACTTTGGTCAGGAGAATCAGAGCTTTGTTCTTCTAGACCTCAGCACCAATGCCTTGATCTTCTTGACTTCTTGCTTCTGATTCACTTCCCCCCTCATGATCAAAGTGGGATGGTTCTTCAGCAGTAACTGGTGTAGGTTCTTGTTGCCTACTCTGATCCTGGGACACTCCAATGCCAAGACCCTCAAAAATGTGTCTCAAGCTAGCAGCTCTGTCTGATGGTTGGGATAGATCCTCTAGTTCTTCCCAATTCTTCCCATCATAATACCCTTGCTCCTCCATAAACTTGACATCCCGAGACACCAAGACTCTTCTAGCATCAGGATCAAAGCATTTGTATCCTTTCTGACTAGTTGAGTAACCAATAAGCATAGCCTTGGTGCTCCTATGTTCTAGTTTGTTTCTTAGCTCCCCGGGTACCAATACATAGCACACACACCCAAATGTCCTCAGATGATCCAGGCTTGGTTTACTCTTGTTGAGAACCTCAAAAGGAGATTGATCTTGAAGTATTCTGGTTGGCATCCTGTTGATCAGATAACAAGCAGATATAACAGCATCACTCCAATACCTCTTTGGAACACTCTTGTGGAACATTAGTGACCGAGCCACCTCCATGAGGTGTCTGTTCTTCCTTTCAGCTACACCATTTTGTTGTGGTGTATAAGGGCAGCTAGTTTGGTGTAATATCCCATGATGAGCTAGGTGATCTCGAAATGCATGGCTTGTATACTCTCCACCATTATCAGACCTGAAAATCTTAATCTTGGCATGATAATGGTTAGTTACATAGCTTTGAAAATTTTTAAAAGCATCAAGAACCCTATCCTTTGATTTAATGAGTGTTAACCAGGTGTATTTGGATTTTTCATCAATGAAGGTGACATAATATCTATAACCATCACGAGAGAAACAAGGAGCAGTCCAAACATGGTGCAGCCTGGGTATGGCTTAAACTCTGGATCACTTGAAGGTGGATGGATATGGGTTGTTCTAAGAGGCTATTAGCACTCCTTTGAACTATGGACGTCTCCCTGAGCCTATGGATTGGCGACAAGGATGGTTTGCTACTCCAAGACACAAGATTACCTTGTATTGTCTAAGATGGGGTTCACTAGGAATTCCTTCCTTTAAGTGTGATCAATGTTCTTGAGCTGAACAGAGAAAGCTTGAGACAAGGCAAACAAGTTGCTGTAAAATTCTTAGATTCAAAGTTGAAGAAGAAGAACAAGCTGCGTGGTCTTTAAGTAAAAGAGAAAACGATGTCTAACCTAATCCTTAACCAATTTGGTTTATGAGAACTAAACCAAATCGACAGGACATCTAATCCTAATTAAAACTGGTTTAACTAATCCTAATTTGTCTTGGTTTGAAATAAATGAAAACCAAATAAACCAACTTAATTACATTGAAATCAAATTGAACCAACAAGCTGGTTTGTCTTGGTCTTCCCCTTTAGAACTTGCTCCCACGAATTTGGCTAAGTCTTGGAGACTCTTCTCTTGTGCTTTCAGCCTTGATCTAGTCATTGGTCCAATCCACACACTAGCTGGCTCTCCTGGTGTATCTCTCTGGTTCTGGTTCTGGTCCTGGTTCTCCTCATCAGCAGCCTCCTCATCAGTGTCACTCAGCTCCTCCTCAAGGTCTCTGGTCATGGCTACACCAAAACATCAGAGTGAATCAAATCAAAACAACTTTCATAGATAGTAGAAGATCTTTGAAACACAGTCTTACAATGTTTACCCAAAATACATGCCTCACACTCCTTATTCTTAAACATGACACCTGGTAACATAATGCTTAAAGCCCTATCATGAGGATGACCTAGTCTAGCATGCCACAATGCATCCTTACTGAGGGAAGAAACAGAATTAAAAGAAACAAAAGAACTAGAAATGGGATCAAGGTCTTCCAGCATATAAAGGTCTCCTTTGGTAGCTCCTTGCCCAATCAACTTACTGCTTTTAATATCCTGAAACTTCACATCATTAGGACTAAAGATAACATTGCATTGAAGATTATTAGTGCATCTTTTCACAGATAAAAGGTTTGAAGTGAACTCAGGCATGAAAAATGCTTTAGAATCCTTACTAAACAATTTCAGTTTACCAATGCCTCTAATAGGGATCCGATCACCATTGGCAATCATAACATGGCCATGAGCAGGTTCAATGTCTTTTATCAACTTAACATCACTAATCATGTGATGAGATGCACCAGAATCAATGATCAATGGTTTATGCACATTACTAGCAACATTAGTCCTAGATGATTCATTTCCTTTCATGATGCTTCCTAGCAGTCCTAATATCTTATCAGAGACATCAGGCATAGTAATAGGCAATGTATGAGCAGCATAAGAGTAACCAAGAGTATGGTTATTTTTGTTACCAGACTCCTTGAGGGCTCGGATGAGTGATGCAATGTCAGCCTTAGTGATCAACTCCTGGTCCAATCCCTTGCCACTTAGCTGATGAGAAGCCATAGCTCTTCCTTCACTTTCACCCACATTCACAGTTGGACCAGCCCCGGATGAGCTAGCACCAGTTGCTTCAGTAGAAAGGTTTGCCTTGGCTTCTCTATCTTTGTTGAACTTGCTCGGCTTCAGGTGGGGGTGGAGTAACCAACACTGATTCTTCTTGTGACCCGACCTCTTGCAATGCTCACAGTTCCCTTCATACTTCTCATACTTCTTGCCATTATATGCAGCCTTGTTGGCTTGCATCTCCTCGGCCTGATGAGCCATGGTAAGATCACCCTTTCCTCCAAAGAGACCAAGAGATCCCTCCTCTTTCTGAAGTTGTGCACACACTTCCTCCATGCTTGGGAGAGTAGGCGACCTTAAGATATGCTTGATGACATCTTTGTAGCAAGGATCAAGTGTCATCAATAGCCCAAACACCTGATCTTGTTCTCTTCTCTCCATGAGAGCCGACATGTCAGTGGTGTTGGGTCTTAAGCTTTCAAGCTCGGACCATAAAGATCCAAACTTCCCCATGTGTTTGGTAAGCTCCCCTCCATCTTGCTTCATGGAGTTAATGGCTCTCTTCAACTCAAACACACGGCTAATGTTGGAAACATTCCCAAAAGTCTTCATGAGAGTATCCCATAGGTGTTTGGGAGTCTCGCAGTAGCTGTAGGCTTCAAGAAGAGGTACCTCTAGAGATCCTTGCAGCACGGAAAGCACCATCAGGTCCTCTTGGATCCACTTCTTCTCCTCAGCATCCGCGAGAGCTTTTCCCTTCTCACCTTCTTCAGTTTGCTTAGCCACTGGCTTTGGTTCATCATCAGTGATGTGATCCCATAGCCCTAGCCTTCCAATGGCGGTTTTCACCAATCTAGACCACAAGAGATAGTTTGAACCTCCCTTGAGCTGAACCGGAACTGTAACGAGCTTGCTGTAGTTGTTTCCCTCCATCTTCTCTTGCTTGTATCACACGTGACCTGAAAAGCTTCTATCTTGCAACCACGCTTGAAGAACCACAAGAACTCAACCTCAAGACCACACAGACTCTCGGATAAGCTCCAATAATACCTTTAGTATAGTAACAAGTCTTCCCGAATCACCAAGAACACAAGAGAGAGATAAGGCAACAAGAACACAAGATTTGCGGAATGAAAATGAGGTTTCTCTCAATACCAAAGCCAACCTGGCTCTGATACCATGAGATTTTAGAGAATAGAATGTGTATTGAGAGATTAATGAGAGATTAGAAGAAAGAATAAGAGATTAAGAGCAGATTAGGAGAGATTTGGTTTTGAGATTCAATAGTAACTAAAGGAGAGAGATGTCGACATGATGAACTAGAGAGAGAGAGAGTAAGACTCAAAGTATGATTTCATTAAGTGAAGAGATTACAATATAAAGGAGAGAGCTAAAGAGGGTTTGCGCAAGCTAACCCACTATTACAAGCATGTGAGGTCAAACCACTATTCTAAACACTAGGCTGAGATGCTTTACATGCTTTGCTTAGCTTTAACCAGCCTGTAAAGTAACATCTTATCCACAAACGGTAACAAGAGTGGCGCGCCTCTCTTCCTTTGGTTAGATCACTGTGCTTTCCTTCTTCCTCAACCCAAGTGTTCCATAGTTTCATTTTAACCTTCTCACACTTGCATTTACCTCTTTTACCATGCAGTAACTTTATTTTTACTGCATGGTAACTTTTCACAAGTTACTCTTCATCTCTTCTCCTCTTTATTCTCATCACTCTCCTCATCTCTTCTCACCACATTTCAACACTCCCCCTCAAGCTTGACTGTAAGTAAATGAAGAACAAATGATGAACAAGTGAAGAACAAGTGAGAGAGATGAAATCGTGAGAGAGAGAGAGAGATGTTGCAAAGTAAAGAGAGAGTAAAGAAGGATTTATTTCCTTAAGATTAATGTGAGAGAGGTTACAAGATTATATAGGCAAGATGCCTGGATACAGAAAGTATTAAACAATTCTATGCAAGTACTTAAAACAATAAACAAATGTGTTCTGATCAAGGCAAGGCAGTGTTGAGAGGGACAGGTCACAAACGGCTACACCTTAAGTGTATCATGTGACCTTGCTTATTTTAAACACTCTCCTTTGTCTCTTACACTCTCCAACGGTCTCCTCCTTCTCTGATGTCGACCAAGGTGTTCTCTGACTTGTCTTGCCTCTCACTCCACGTTAGGTTATGCATTGGTACCTTGCACAGCAAGTGTTGTACGGATATACTTGTATTTCAAGTAATCTCGGATCTGCTTCTACTTCATGTATCTCCAGCTCCTCTCTCTTTCTGATTTATTTATATCCTATGTCAATACTCCCCCTCAAGCTTAACCATATAGTATGTGGTTAAGATTGGAACCCATGAACACATCCCTCATTAAAACCTTTATGTGAAAAACCCAATGGGATAAAAACACATAAAGGAAAAAGAGTAGATGTTCCATGGTATAAGGGGATCATGATCTAGCCAAGTCTATGAGTCCCAATCTCGGATGGATGAACTCACAGACCTTGGTGCTTGCTCCTTTGGTGAAGATGTCAGCTAGCTGGTCTTCACTTCTAGTGTAGCAAGGTAGGATGATCTTCTGCTCCACTGCTTGTCTAACCTTGTGACAATCCACCTCAATATGCTTTGTCCTCTCATGAAACACTGAGTTTGAGGCTATATGGATGGCTGCCTGGTTGTCACAGTGCATTGTGATTGGTGTTGTTGTCCCTATGCCCAAGTCTCTTAGCAAGTTTCTGATCCAAATGAGTTCACTGGTCAGCTTCCTCATTG